>NC_142521.1:16535000-16637500 GCF_964205215.1 Stylophora pistillata | reverse complement strand
ACAAACTACCTTAGCAAGACAGCAACCCTCAATGGGACTTGTTGTTGGAGTAATATCCCTCCCTTTGATCATCATCGAGATATTTCTCCTTGCTGCAGCTTCGAAGAAGAATGGCGATCAAGAGTCTTGGGCTATTGTTCTCGCAGATAAGACAACATTTCTTGTCCAAAAGGTAATCCAAGCATTCTTATATATCTTGCTGTTAAGATATAGGACAATCAGTCCAAGGTACAAAGAAATTGCCAAGTTTTATTTGAAGATCCTGGCGTTTTTTAATTTCATCGAATGGGTAGACTCCCAAGTAAACGAAGACACCGATATCGAGTTAAGTCACGCTAACAAATTTTACAATGACTGGTTTAAAGTCCTTACAGTTTTTTATAAGGCTTTGATAATAGATTACCGCCTTCTATGCTCACTTCTGTTCCTTGAGCATTCCTTAGAGGACGAAATGGCGGACAACAACGAAGAAGTGATGCCCAGACCTAATAGTAACTTGACCTCGATAAAACAACAGTACAGAGCTGCAGGATTTTGTTTTGGCTTATTTAACCTTTGTGCACCACTATGCACAGCGTTGTATTACGTTGGGAAACTTGATATGCCTTCATGGGTCCATTTTTTGCCATCATGATCAACTTAACCATTGTTGGATTTGGAGCAGTCTTTTTATCAATAAATGATCTTAGGTATGATCAAGAAAGGAAAGAGGATCAGGAATCATCTGGGGTCCAAATCATGGTAAGGGTCCCAGTTGTATATTAACCGTGTAACTTAAAGAGTAATCATTGTGCTAACTTAGGCCTTAGAGTATGAACTGTGAGTCTACAAGTTTCTTATCTTAAATGGCATGAAGGCAGGCCGGATAAGCACAATGTTTGAAAGACGAAATCTTTCAATCACTGTGTACACTATAGTCTGCTTATTTAATTGCCGGTTTTGACTGTCACACATTCATCAAATTAAGCCATTCAACAAATTAAGTCAAGAATAGAAGAGTAAAGGAAGATGAACATTCAAAGATTATTGCAAAGATTCAGGTCTGTGCGATGTTTCGTGCGGGACATATTTGAATACATGTTTTATTCAAATTTATAAGGTTTTGAGGGGTGGAAGCCGACAAAAACATATGTCACCGAGCTTTGCCATAAAAAAAAGCTAGTAGTCGTCTTCTTAGGGTTCATAAAAATCTATATGAATACTTATTCTCATACGAGAAGTGTTCAGATTGCGAAATCTCAGCGGATAAGTCACTTTTTTTAACCTACGTGACAGTGTTACGGTGCGCTATGCATCATATTCAGGGAAATAAAGTCTCCAGTAGTTTTCCACTCGATACGATGTTGTTGTAGCTCTCTTGCTCCCGCTCGAGAAACTTAACTTGGTGTTAGGAGTGGGATCATAAAAAAATCCAAACAAACAAACAAACAAACCTCAGACTGCCAACGCAACCTAGGAAAACCGGCGAACCGCAACTCCATTCAGTTACTCAAAAGCACACTCGCACTCATCGAACACGAAACACATGGCCAACAGCAAGCCTCCGAAATTAACTCTCACTGATGACAAAGCCACAAGCGTATGAATCTGGCATAGAAAATTCAACGCTTGATGCTTGCTTCAACGATCCTGGCGATATGAAAGCAAAAGTCCAACGTCCTCAGACCACAGGGTTAAAAACAAATCACAATGCGAAATTGCTGCATTTTACCTCGCTCTTCCAGACGACGTGTTAAATATTTTTGACACTACGGTCATTGAAAAATTCACCGACGACGAGAAAGACCAAGCTTGGGTGTATTAACAGCGCCTTAAAGATCATTATGTTGGACAAGACGATGTAATGCCTCAGAGACTCGCTTTCTTCAATTGCACACAAAAACCATCCGAATCAGTCACAGACTTTGCGACCCGGACCAGAGGTACAGCCAAAAAGACCAGAAATGCGGAAATGACTAACCCATTACAGGAATTCATGCGTGACCGCTTATGCACTGGTGTTTACAACAAGGATCTCAGAGAACTCCCCCTTCGCCACTACAAGGAAGATGGTAAAACACTTTACACGTTTGAAGAACAACTCGCTTGAGTAAAATCCAGGGAGACAGCACACAACAGCAACATAACCATCATCCACTCGGCCACTCCTAAAGTTGAAGAACAGGTTAATCGATTGACTAACAACCCCCCCCCCCCACCAGAAGTAAAATGTGGATGGTATGGAGGTGCCAGACACCCCCGCAAGGATTACCCAGCCTCTAAGCCAGGCACCTACTGCACCAATTGCTACATGACTGAAAACCACCTTGCGGAAGTGTGCAGATCTTCTAAAGACAAGTTTAAAGCATATTTTGAGAAGACGCATACAAAACCCCACAGGCGTCTACCCACAAAACATGGAAACTATGTCCACCAGCTCACAATGGACACACCCGCATCCTACTCGTCTGATGATGACGACTACGTTATCCACTCTTTCTCGGTGTTTGCCCATCAACATGCCAACTACTCCACAACGGACGATAAATACTTTATCTGGCTCCCTGTCTCCATCAGTCCCAAAAAGGCCATAAAAGTGTTAATGCAAATGGTTCAGCAGCCACATGCAATACACTTCCGTCATCTGTACAGGAAAATGTCAGAAAGTGCTCCATTGCAACCCTCTCATGCGAAGATATTTCCTTATTCTGGAAAACCCATTTACCCACTTGGCAAGGTCTAGCTTGGCCTGTGAGGGAGTATCCCACTTTGAAAGCTTGGAATTTCAAATAATGGATTCCAAGGACATCCCTGGAAAACCAGCATTGATCAGCGGCAGGAACAGTGAACGTCTTGGTCTGATAAAATTCCACCGCGACAAGGTATTCTCCTCTAAAACAACTCCCACCAAACCTAACCAAAACCATGTCCATTTGGCCACTTGAGCTCAGCTGAGACCTCAACAGCCATTTCTCCTCGCAGACTTGTAACCAGGCTTCCTCAGAAAAGAAGACCTGTCATCAACATACCAGGACAACTTCGAAGGTCTGGGAACTGTGGGCCAACCAGTCCACCTGACCCCGGGCCCCTCTGTTACCCCATGTCATTCAGGGGTCCACAGAATACCAGTTTCTAAACTTGAGAAAGTAAAAGCAAAGCTGGATGACATGGTGAACTGTGGAAAACTACAGAAGGCCGATGAACCCACCAACTGGGCAGCAACATAACAATCCGGGAGAAAGTTCTTCCTGATGGTAATACCAAAGTGCGACTCTGCCTGGATCCCAGCCAAACACTGAAAAAGGCCATTGTTATTCCGCGCTACCAGATCCCCACCTTTCAGGAAATACTCCCCCGACTATAAGGCCAGAAATACAAGACCTTTTCCATCTTTGACGCACTGGATGGTTTCACTCAAATAGCACTCGCCGAAGAATCCCGCCTACTCACCCCCATGCACACACCCTGGGGCAGGTACTGCTGGCTGCGCCTCCCCTACGGGATCAGCAGTGCCCCAGAGGAATTCCAGCTGCGAATGCATGAGGCTCTCGAGGGTCTGCAAGATGTCTACTGCATAGCAGACGATATTCTTGTTGTAGGCCAAGGCGAGACCAGAGAAGAAGCAAACAAACAATATGACTTGAATGTCTTTGCGCTAATGAAACGTGCTCAAGAAAGAAACCTCAAATTTAACCCATAGAAGATCCAATTCAAGCTACCCAAGATAACCTTCTTAGGCCATGTGATCTCTGAGAATGGAGTGGCACTAGATCCCAACAAGCTAAAGGCCATAAACGACATGCCCGCCCTAGTCGACAAGCAGGGAATGATGAGATTCTGAGGCATGGCTAACTACCTAAACACATTCTGTCCACACCTCTCACTGACAATTAAACCTCTCCTTGATCTTACAAAGAAACACAGTGAATTCATCTGGTCTGAAACTCATTAGTCAGCTTTCCTCGCGGCAAAACAACTCATCACGAGTGTGTCATGCTTAGCCTACTTTGACCACACAAGACCCATCACCCTTCAAGTAGATGCATCCCAAGGTAGCCTAGGAGCTGCCCTCCTACAACCAGATGACTCTGGCAGTCTTCAGCCAGTTGCCTACACCTCCTGCAAAATGCGCCCAAACGAAGAACTATGGGCCCATATTGAGAAATAATGCCTCGCTATAGTGTCCGCACGTGATAAATGGGACCTTTGGATATACGGTCGACAAGTCAATGTCCACACAGACCACCAGCCTCTCGAAAAAAATTTTATGCAGCTCCTCGCCGACTGCAGAAAATGATGATGCGCCTCGAACGGTTCAACATTAAAGTAACATACAAGAAAGGCATATCACTCCTCATAGCTGATACACTCTCCAGAGCCGCACTTCCCACCACCAATGACTCCAAGCAAACCAACTTCGAGGTCTTCAGAGCTGATATTGACAACCACGTGGAAGACCCACGAATCACCTCCCAAACCCTTGATAATATCAAAATCTCCTCAGCAAGTCATCCTACTATGTCCGCCCTAAACAATAGCATAATCCAAGGCTGCCCCACACAGAAGTCTAACCTTCCCCAAAGCCTCCATCCATTTTGGTCCTACCGAGATGAACTCGCCACCCATGATGGGATCATCTATAAAGGAAAGCAAGTAGTCATCCCGTTGGCTAAAAGGAACTATATGCTTCAGAAGGCACATGTTGCACACTTTGGCCCAGAGTCAATCATACGATAAGTCAAGATATCATATTTTGGCCTGGCATGCGGAGCAATATACGGAATGCTTGCCAATCGTGAGGGACATGTGCCCAATTTCAAACACAGAATTCGAAAGACGGCCATGAAGAGCTAGCCACCCCATCCCACAGTATCCCTGGATATTCGTAAGCCAAGACCTCTGCATGTTTGAGTCGCACACCTACCTTATTACTACAGATCACCACTCCGACTTTATCGAGGTCGACGAGGTCGACGAGGTCGAAAACACTCTGGCCAACGCCATTGTAACCAAAACAGAGGCCCACTTCGCTCGTCATGGAGCCCCTGAAACAATGTTAACCGACAATGGACCTCAATTCATTGCAACTGAGTTCGAAGCACTTTGTGGAAAATACTAAGTTCAACACATTACCAGCTCCCTCTATTGGCCAAAAGGAAACGGCAAAGCGGAAGCCGCCGTCAAGATAGTGAAGCGGATTCTTAAGAAGTTAGGACCCCGATATCTACAAGAAGCCCTCCTCATCTATCGCAACACCCCCCAGGCAGGACACATGAGCCCAGCCCAAAGAAGCATGGGGCGACGCCTGCGTGGACTACTCCCAAGTCCTCTTACTGCCAAATTACAACACCGCAGCATCTGCCCAGGACGCCAATGCAGCAAAACGTGCAAAGGCCAAACAACACTATGATACGACGGCGAACAGCAATCTACCTCCATTTGGAATCGGCGACTTTATCTATGCCAAACCAGCACCACACCACAAGTCAGGCCCTTGGCTTTATGGGCTTGTCACTACAATACCAGCTCCCCGGTCTTACATTATTAAGACCCCCACAGGGTTAACAAGAAGAAACCGGTGCCACCTGCGTCCAGCCGCACCCCCACCCCCAGAGGCCCTAATCCCATGCTCCTGGATGAAACAATTATCTGCCAATACGCCAACCACAACTACAGTTGACCACCCTTCAAAGCAATCCGCGCCTGCGCCGCCACCATCCTCGTCCGAAGGACCAAACCAAACCATCACTACCAACTCAACTCAGGCAACCCCTGCTAAAACAGTGGGTTGGGGTTGGTTTAGGTGGGTGAAACTAGTAGGGGCTGGGATTACGTGTCCTATTGTTCTCTCACCTGTACTGTGTACAAATCTATAATACAAACAAAACAAACAAAACATAAAGTCTCCGGTAGTTTTCCACTCGATACGATGTTGTTGTAGCTCTCTTGCTCCCACTCGAGAAACTCAACTACGGCATATAATATCGTGTCACGCAAAAGCTTAGAGCTTCAACCTTGCCTTGTCACAAGACGAAAAACCCTATAAAACTGGATATTTGTGTAAAAGATAAGACTTCAGCTATTCTTGTAACTAACTTAATTAAAATCTCAAAAGGATTGCTAATTCCTTGCTTTTTAATTTTGATGACGTTACGTGAAAACCAAAAATAAATTTGAGAATACTTCCGTGACTGTCTTTTCAGAGATTTACATAGGCCCGCCATTATATTTATGTCCCAAAGGGTGAAAATTAGCCGTCAAAGACTGCATGTGGCTACCCATATTGCACACTTTTTATAGCATTGATAAGGACAAGAGGTTGTATAATGACACAAGAAGGATGTGTTGCAGAATATTTGTCTCACATGCAAAACGGAAAACCTGTCCGGCATCCCATACATTTATTAGTAACCTGTTTCACAAGAGAAAACAATTTTAAAAGACATTGGTAAATTGACATCCAAACAATGATGTAATGGAAAAAATGACAATATTAACAATAATAATAACAATAACAATTGTAATATAATTTTAGTTTAAAGAGGCTAGCTCGAAAGCCTCATGGTTCCCCTATCCTCTGGGCGACAACAATAATTACTTATGCTTCTTTCGCCTGTTTATCATAACTGAATTAATATCCTATTTTATTGAAATTCCATTTATTGAGACTTTTGTTTCATACAAAAAGACATTCGGCGTTTGTAGGTATTTCTGTCATTGCGCGTCTCAATATACTCTGCCATTCCGCCAATCCTCCGTTCCATTATTATGTTGAATAATTCAAGGTATTGTATTTGGCACCTTACTGGCTTCGTAAATTAGCGGTTATCTTCGGCATAAGTCACTGAGTTGAACGTTAAGATGCTCTCTTTTTAAAGGAAATTTCCTCAAAGCTTCCATGATGTGCATATCACATCTGCTGAGTTATTTCTGCAAGGAAAAGTTTTGATTTAAATTATGCGTCGGTGGATGCCATTGTGGAATTATTTTGAGATCATCGTCACGGCAAGAACTGAGAACACTATATTGGGATCTACATATCTTGTTGATTCAAACGGTAAAATGCTCTCTCATCCTGCCTTTTTTCTTTTTAAGATAACGGGCAAAGCCTCTCTGTAATCAGTTGTGAGTTTTTTATAGAAGAAAAACACTGCTTGAACCCGCTATAATTCCATTTTTGGGCAAAAATTGCATCCTTGCTTCTGACTGGCCAGCTAATAAACCCCAGCTTGTTTTTATACATCATATGGGAATTTAGACGCTTCTAGGTCATAAGCTTCTGGTCTGATAAGTAGCACCGGGAAACATTGGGTCAAAATTGGGTCAAGATCGGAATTCTATCGTTACACTCACTCTCTTACTTATCTCGACGACATATATGGCCTCGCTTCCTAGCGGAGGCGGCAGCCACAGAAACAACACAGAGATTTTGAACTCAAGTTCATATTTTCCCATCTGTTACAGGTATGTTTCTTGGGAGCTGTGGGACTCACCTGTTGGATAACCAAAGCCCCAATTTGTGGTTAATGGACAGCTATCGGAAATGGCAAAATTGGAAGCGACGTCTCCCGATACTTTGCTTGGGTTGCCACAAAGTATTATGCACGTGGCCTCTCTACCGCGTTTCTGATGGGTCTTTTCTTGAAGGTAGAAGTGAAATCCTTTGCACGTAGAAATTCGGAGGTGATTAGGAATCACTTTTTGGTGCCTGCTATGATATTAGTGATATTTGGAGTTTTTGCAGAGAGTTTAATTGATCAGTATGTGGGGCCGGTGGATACCAGACTCAGGTTTGTAACTTCGTATTTATCTAACTATAATCAACCATGTATGAGTAGGTAGATCCCTATTGCATGTTGCAATATCATTGTGTTGGGGCAGTGCCACGTTGAACCTCGGTTGACATTGTTTGCGTTCCTTTATTCTGTACAGCAATTTTCAAGTAGATTGCATTTAAAGCCTTGTCTTTTTACTAATACTAATTTCTAATTTCTCAGATTTACTAATTTCTCAGTATATCACCACCAGTTCCATCCTGACTCCGCGCCTGAGAATTGTATTTCCTTTGTTTCTCAAGGATAGATCAATGATTAAAAAGTGTGTCACAACTTTAATGAGGCGTAAACAAAGTTTATTTTTCTTTACAACAGTGATGAAATCGAGGATGCAAGTCTAGATCTAGTGTTTACAGCTGGTCCACCGATGTAACTTGGATTTCTGATTCATATGGTTTTGCATTTTGTTATTATGCAAGCAGAGATCGTTAAACGCGATTAGGCTCGCACAGGTTCTTGTTATATGGGTATATTGTTCATTAATTCATAATGGAAGAACTAAAACACTTAAATTACTGTATCGATGCATAAGTATGCGCAAGAAGACAATTGTAGACTCCGTTCATCAAATTACCAAGTAGAGGTATAAAAATTAACATACCTGCTATATCCATTTTCTACGATTTATGCAATGGCGGTGATAATTCAGATTTAGCGTATCACGGATATAATTAAGTGGAGCGACAAGCATGTCTAATACAGCGCAGGAATAAGTAAGACTTAAATAGAAAAAATTGCCGAATTTTTCTTTGATTACCAAACGTTTTAGTTTTCCAGTGACCCCATTTCTTTGAATGAGAACTTGATATTTGGTGATTTATTGATTGTTAAGTAAATAAAGTCTACCAGCCTTTGGGTTTTAGTTGTATCCCAGGTAATTTAGTGGGTCTCGATCTACCAATGCTTACGTTTCTTCTCTTGACCATTCCTCGGGTCGCATGGTACTACTAGAAGAGGAGCTTGCTCTGAATCAAACTCTTTCGGGCTCGTGATCTTTTTTCGACGTTGCTTTCCGCTGGTTTGTTTGAGTTTTTTGGGGGGCTGTCTTACCTCGGTTATTCCCAGTACTGCCAAAATGCGTTCTTTTATACATTGCTCCCCACATAAAGTCGAGAATTAAGGCTATGTGATCGGAATCGGACTTTGCGTGAGCAAACAACATCACAGCACATAACTTCGCAAAGCGAAAAAGCGTCAACTTCAAACGCAGTTCTTGGAGAAAAAGTGATAGGTGCGCTGATTTACGATCTGCTCAATGATTCGTTCTATCCAAGGAGAATAAATAGATGTACCTTTTTTTCAAGTGCAAGCAAGGAATGGTGAAAAAAATGTAAAAGAATGAGGCACGATTTACAGGGATTTGCACCCTCGAAAATGGGTTCCCTCATTCTCACTACAAAATACGAAAATATGAATTGTAAATCCAGAAATCAGTAGCTTCAAGTTATTGAGGAAGAGTTTATCTTTCGATTCCCAGATTTTTCTTGTTTGCGTGGCGTGGCAGTAGGAAAAAATAGATTTGAACTTCTTTCTTCCAAACGCCTCAACCACATCGTAGGACCGCCATGTCGGAAATGTATGAAAATAATGCACCGCGGTCGTCGGCCGCACACCACCTGCGTAAGAACAATATTTGAGCAGGCTTTTAATCAATGTTCAGACCCAGGTAGGTACTCGTGATAGATTTTTAATTCCAACTTTAATCGTTTGTCATCCTTTTTAGCCTTCTTCTTTCTTGTCTAAAAGCTAGAGATAATCAACTACATGATACTGAATTTAATCCGTTGACCAGAAGCGGAACTCAAGGTAACAAATTCTTAGACAGAAATTCGACCGAGTTCCCCGAAAGTATCATTTAAAAGAGTACGTCGTACGACGAAAAACTAACGAACGAAAAAGAACTAACTTCCTTCGTTTCATGAACCTCTCGGGATTCACTTTCCAAAAGTACTAAAACTTAATACCTTTAGTGTGCAAGGAGTCCTCGGTGAAGACAAAATTCATGGTATCACTGACCCTGATGTAGTAAACAAGACAAAAATTGCATCCTAACTTTCTCTGCACTCTTCTGCTGGCTATTGTACTTCCTTGGAATCCTTGGCGGAGCACTTGTAATCGTCATAACTGCATTGCAAATTGCAAATGACCTGTAGATCAGATAATACAACCGGCTTTCCAAGGTCCCTCTGATTGAGATAATTTTTACCCCTATCGGTGTTAACATCTTTTTTCATGTACCAGACGACGATCAAGGGACTCTGGGTCGACATAAGCCTTCCATGGGTTTGGTAGTTCCGTTATTAACAGTTCAGTCCTCCGATGGTCATCGAGATCGTGTTGCTATGTGCAACTTTGAGTTCCAAGAAAACAGACAAGGGTAGGAGAAGTTTGACAGAAATACAAGAGCTCTTCACTAACACAGATAAGCTTATTTTCCTTGTTCAGAAGGTTACTCAAGCAGGTGCGTATCTATATCTGCGGAACACTATCATACGCCAACGACGCAAAGAGAATGTTACGTTTGTTTTTTAGGTTGCTATCCTTCTATATTCATTAAAAATTGATTTTTTAGGTTGTCATATAAATTTTGAGAGACTTACCGCTATCTTAGCAACTTACGATTCTTTGTATTGATTGGGATCGGCCCTCAAGTCGTTGTACCAGAGGAGACAGATTCTACAAACAACAATTACTATGTTGACAATAATAGCAGGTATATTGACCCATGCTGGTAGATTTAATTCAGGCGCAAAATATAAAGCACAGACTAGAGGGACTATGAGGCAGAAACTGCCAAGAGCAAATCCGTAAACTCTTTTGATTTCACTGCAAGGCGACATTTCTTGATTACCGGCGCCATAATCATTCCCATAAACCGGGTCTGCGATGTGATTTTGAACTTCAACGGAATGTTCAAGGAATAGTAATTAACACTTTAAGAGATAATCTATTATCAGTGCTGTTTAGAGGATTGTGAGTACATTAAACCAGCCGTCATATTCTGCACTGAATCCTTTCAAAGCTACGTCGTCGTCTGTATTTAATCGCGAGTCTATCTACTTGGTGAACTTGAAAAAAGACAGTAATCTAAAATAAAACCGAACATTCTCCTCTTTACTACGGGAAATGATAGTGTTCCACTGATAAGATACGTACCATCTTGGAAAATCTTTGGAAAAAAGAAAACGGCCTTGTCCGCGTTAACATAGTGCCACTCTTTGTCTTCTAAGCTTCTCTGTGGCTCCTCTGTGATATTGTGATTCATCGAAGCGAAGAGAAGCATAATCTCGATGATGACCAGAGGAAGGGTTAATAAGGAAACTACAAAACCCGTGGGAGGCTGTTGTTTACCAAGAGTCATTTTTTTATTCCCCAGCCGGTTGGCTTCTCCTTGAGCTCTCTTTGGCATTTCAAAGAAAAGTCGAGCGCCAAAGATCATGTAAATCATTCCAATAAGACGTACCGTGAAAAGCTGAAAGTTCAACTTTACCAAGAGGTCGTTCACGGTCGTGATTACATCTAGATAGGTAATTTGTGCCTCTTAAAAAAAAAAAACCAAAAGTGCTCCTTGCGAAGACGAAATTCTAACAAAGGACTGGAAGCAAACACCATGAATGCTTAAGAAGAACTTAATATGATACTAATATGATATGATGTTTATTCAAACCTTTTGCAGAGAACTGAATTATAGGTTTGTTACAATGAGATGTTGTTAAAGTGAGAACAGACGTCGGCATTTTCTCAGGCGCCTCTGGCAGCCGCTTCAGTCCATATCGATCTCACCTTCCCACCCATCCCACCCCAGGGGAGGACATCCATCACACAGTAATCTCGTGCGTGGGAAATTAACGTCTCCTACCCCAACCCTGCAGGAGACGAGACCTCCATTTATTCGTCCCTATCCGAGAAGACTAGAATATCTAACCATTTCTTGATGTTATAGAAAGGCAGCAAATTCTTCTCAATTATTTTAAGACCTTGAGTGTTGGTCCGGCCGGGGCTCGAACCCTCGACCTCCCGCACAACAGTCCAGCGCACTCTCCCTTGGGCTAACTTAACCAAATAGAAAGCCGTAGCACAACTTGCGATGATAACTTAGGATGCGAATGCTGTCGATTCAAGGTCCTTTTTGGTCGCATTTTCACAAGTATTCTTGAAGTAAAGTTTGTGAATTCTTGACCAATTCTGACAATTCGGAAAACCATTTGACTCAGTTCTATTTTTCGAATGATCGCAATACCGGCCCGGATCGCTCCTGTAATCTTAAATTTCGAAGAGCCCCTTTAAATCTTTTGTACTTTTATCAGTACTGACACGTCGTGAATCGGATCTGATTTCCTTAGGCCCGGGTCGCTCTAGAGCGAATTCAAATATTTGCCAATTATTCGCGAATTACTGGACGTCGTCGCATGATTATTTTCGTAGCTTTCGAGTTTTTGTAGAATTTTGCATTTCTTTGTCGGCATGTCTTGTATGACATCAGGATTCGGGGAGGGAAGTTGAAAAAAAAGACTAGCCGAAAACCTTTTCGTCAAGAAAAATTTCGTAACCAGTCCTTTATATTTTATAAGGGTGGATGCAAAATGAATACAGAAAATTACTGAGTCCAGTAAGGATCAATCATCGTTTTCCATCTTTTGGAAGAAGTTAAATTTAGAAAAAATTAGTCAAGTTGCATTCAACATAACTATGTTTATCCATATTTGGACATTTTAACTGCTTTTGGAAACCACTGCTTGCTATATGGATTTCTTGGATTTTGTTTTTAATTATATAACAACTTTATTTAAATAATAACATATAACATATTATTATTAAAAAAGGGTTATAGAAGGGAGGAACTTAATCCTCATTGTAAACTATACCCCAGATATAAAAATTTAATACTATGCAATATACATATACATACTGAAACATTTTACATACAGGCATATATCTATATAAATATAAAATCTAAATAAAGAAGACATATCTAAGATAACTATTTTGTTTAAGATTATAACTAAATAATGTATAATACATAGAATAATTTAATTTTTAGTCATAGACCTAGTTAAAAAATGCCTAGTTTTTAGAGTAATTTTCCTTTAAACGTTTGCATCTCTGTGTTGATCGTCGCTAATAAATAATGGCATGCTAGATAAAGAAAAATTTGGAAATCTTTTTCAAAGTAGCATCAAATATACGGACGAAAACTTACTCTGATCTGCGTTAACTATCTTTCTTTTCTTTTCCTTTTTTTTTTGTTCTCTTTTTCAGAATGTCTTTCCTTAATTACTTGTTATCTCTGGAAATTATTACAAGCGTAATACTCACACGTTGTCTGCAACCCGTGAGTGGTCCAGCGGTCAGTGCTCTGGACTCTGGGTCGTCTTCTCGGATAAGACGTAAAGCCGTAGGTCCCGTCTCTTGCAGGGTTAGGTATACGAGGCGTTAATTTCCCACGCACGAGATTACTGTGTGATGAATGTCCTCCCCTGGGGTGGGATGGGCGGGAAGGTGAGACCGTTACATGGGCTGAAGCGGCTGCCAGAGGCGCCTGATAAAATACTGACGTCCGATCTCAACCGTAACAACAACATGTAATGCGCTATTGATCAGCACATGTAAATATGCGCTATATAAATTGCTAAATTATATTATATATATAAATTATAACCCACAACTTTATTTATAACTTTTTGAGAGGTAACAATAGTGGCTTCACGCAGCTCCATTCCCACGAAATATATTCCACACAAACTAGAACATAACTTTTATATGGTTACGTCGCATTCCATTTATAAATCAGTCACGATTCACCCTTTACCTCCTTACATCAGTATGCACTGATTCTCTTTACTGTTTTTTATTCATTTCGAAAAAAGTTGCTAAGAAGAACTGATTTGTTTAACAATCATTGAGCTTCTCCAATTGATGATCATTTCCTTATATCTCGTTTACTCGTTTAATTCAGGGATGATATCGTAGGGAGAGTTCTGAAAAACCAATGACGGGGACATTTTTCTGAAGGCACAACAAAGCAGTACTGAAAGGGGAGCATCCCCCAAGCGGTATCAGAAACACAGACGAACATTCAAACGTTTACCGTTAATCAAGCAAAAAAATATTCAGCAGGATGCTATCACGATGATAAAATAGCTCTTACTCTCTCATCTGAGATAATACTTGAAATATGTAATACATGAGATATATACATGTCATGCATGAATTTACTTTACCAGTGTCTTAAGTGATAAGTATACCTACATAAGCCGCTTTTTTGTGATGACTAAAAAGAAACGTAACTGCGAGGATCTCTTGCTACTTCAAAAACTCCAGCAATAGACCTTGTTCGATCTCCATGCCCAATCGAGTATTACCTATAGACCACTTTCATAAATGGCTGCCGGATTAATATTTTTTGGTTTAAATTTAAATTAGGCCTACTGGCCTCGTTCTCCAGTACACAATTCAAAAGAATACATTATCTCAAGCGAGGCCAGTAAGGCTAATTTAAATTTAAACAAAAGAATATTTATACGGCAGCCATTTATGAAAGTGGTCTATTCCACTGTCCATTTAAAATCATATCCTCAATCTCCCAAGAAAGATACAATGAAAAAAATCGTTGCAAAAAAAACTTTATGTTGCTCATGCTCCATAATCCGAGATGACCGCTTATTTAATGACCGCTTATTTTTGACGACCGGGATGGTCGTAAGACGGATGCTTTTAAGGTCATATCACTAAGCGTTACAAGAAAAACTTTATGTTGCTCGTGCTCCATAAACCGAGATGACCGCTTATTTAATGAACGCTTATTTTTGACGACCGGGATGGTCGTAAGACGAATGCTTTTAAGGTCATATCACTAAACGCATTCAGGATTATCGTAGGCGACAGGGTCGGATGAGCTGGTCAAGAGAGGTGGTCGCTCTCTTGTTTCCTCTCTTGCTACGCGATTCCTGTTATCTGGATCTGCTTCTATGATTATGAAATAGAGAAACACGTGGATGAGGAATCCAAGGTACAGTGGCGGACCTGCCTCAATCAGAGTTCTCAGGCTGTCATTCTCGATTGTACTCCTAAGAAAGAAATACGTTCACCTAGAGTTAAACTTATGAATTAACATCGTTGATAACCAAACACTGTGTTGTACGCCTTAAGCATGCACCCCAATCCCAAACCTGGTTTATTACTCTCGTGTTTGGTAACAGAATGCAATACGGTTTTTTTTTGTGTTGTGCTGTCTCGAAATTGAAGCTGTAGTTCAAAACATGGTGGCCACTACGAACCTTAGAAGTCGATCTAGGGGTCCAGCTTTCTGATCAATCAAGCCCTCGCCGAACATAGAGAACACTCCCAACATCACAGCAGGTACAAGAAAGTGATTTCTGTAGCTCGTCTGATAGGAAAAAGTGTGGGCGTTTATATTCGTAAATAAGAAAATAAGGAATGCTGTCGTTAAACTGCGCGCGAAATATTTTAAGGCTTCCCAAAGAAGCGAATTTTTCTGGTCTTGGACTTTTGATTCAGGAGAAGCCCAAAAGAAAAAGATAGCGGCCTCCGCCATCCAGCAACTGAAACCAACTGCACCCAAAAGACAAACCTGTGAAAAAGAGAGGGGATATTAACTATGAAGCATAAAACTGTGTCTTGGGATGACTGATGGTAATGCGGAACCCCTGGCTTTTCTTTTTTATTTTTTTGGAACAGAGCTTACTTACTTGGAAAACCTTGCTTGAAACCGCTAAACGTACGCGATTCCGTACTCGGTGCCATCTTGTTTACGAACGAAGACTAGCAACTGGACAAGAGAAGTATTTTACCTTAGGACCACTTCGAAAATCTTGCTTTAACCTAACCGGGCGCACGTGAAACAATCACAATTAAAAAAAAAAAAAAACATGCTGTAGAAAAAATTTCCTTTGTTTGTTTGTTTTTTTCTCACATTTTAGTCAGAAGAACCTCAAAATTCACCAGAACGCGCGACTTTGTTTTAGTCTTTTTTTTTGTTTTCGTTTACGTTTTTGCAAAAAACCGTGTGGGTATAAGGCTGGACGGCTTTTTCCGGACCTGCTGACTTCGACCCTTCCTGCTCTATTTACGTCAGCTTTCCCTATGTTTTTCTATGGGATTACGCTAGTGAGGCTGTCAGGGTCACATGATAAATTCACTTATCCTGTTAGTTCACCAATAGAAATTTTTATTCTTACCATTATTTTAACTCCATCTGATTCCACTTGTCTATTGTCATCCAAATAGTTGTAGTGAAGAAGACTTGCTCCACAGATTACAATAAAGACGTTGACGAGAATGACAAATATAGTTACCCACGATCCAATTTTGAATGTCTCCACAAACTGAAGACCACAGAGTACAGGGGCGATCAAGCATAAACAACCAAGCGCATATCCAATGACTCTCCTTATTTGGTTGCGAGGATCTGTAACTTGAATTTGAGCATATTCTGAATTACCGCTCCGATCGCTTCGATCCTGAACTTCGGACCTGCTTAAATTATCTTGTTCTTGATAAGTGGAATCATTCGCGCTTCCAAGGCTAGCTTCGATGGAACCGTTTAGGTCTCGTTGATTTCGAACCCTAGAATCACTCAGGTTATCTTGTGGTTGATTTGTGGAATTGTTCCTTCTGCCTTGATTTTGAATCTCGACCCAATGTTCAAGAAATAGCAACGCACACATTAGACGATAATCTATGGCTAGTGCTTCGTAGAGAATCATAAATATATTAGAATAATCTCCCAGGTTGTTCTTGATTCCACTTAAGTCTCTGTCATTTTCTACGTTTACCTGAGTATCTATCCACTGGATGAAGTTAAAGAAGGACAGCAACCTAAAATAAAACGTAACATTCTCTTTGCGTCCTTGGCGTATGATAGTGTTCCGCAGATATAGATACGCACCTGCTTGAGTAACCCTCTGAATAAGGAAAATAAGCTTATCTATGCTAGCTAGGCGCCATAGTTTTTCTGTTAAATTTCCCGTACCGTTGTCTGTGTTCTTGGAACTCAAAGTTGCACATAGCAACACGAATTCGATGACAATCAGAGGAACCGTTAAGAAAGAAACTACCAAACCCATGGAAGGCTGGTGTCGACCCAGAGTTACGGCTTGATCGCTTGATCGACGCAGAGTCCCATGAACTTCGTCTGGTAGTCGAAAAAACATTTTAACACCGATGAGAGTGAAAAGTATCCCAATCAGAGGAACCGTGGAAAGCCGATAGTATTGTCTGACCTTCAGGTCATTTTCAGTATTAGTTGCACTTTGAAATAAATTTACAACGATTACAAGTGCTCCTACAAAAAATACGAATAAAGTACCTCTAGACGAAGACAGCTTGGCGCATGGCTTGTAGAAAATGCCAAGGATTCCAAGGAAGAACATTAGCCAGTAGAAGAGTGCAGAGAAACTTGCGGCAATAACTTGGGATGCAATTCTTGTCTCGTTTGTTACATCAGGGCCAGTAGTAGGGACTCCTTGCATACTGCAGGTAAGTTTAAGAGCCACCTTAGCGATGAAAGTTTCCAGCCCTCTTGGAAACTGATCCCGGGATGCTCATGAAACGAAGAGAGTTTGTTATTTTTTCGCTTGTCGAACTCCCTTAAATGATACTTCCTGGAGCGTCGGTCAAATTTCCGCCGACGATGATTTGTTACATTGAGTCACGCTTCTAGTCAAAGGATTAAATTCGATATCCTGTAGTTGATTAGCTCAAGTCGTTAACCCAGAATAGAAGGCCAAAGAGGATAACAAACGATTGAAGGTGGAATGAAGAAACTGTCACGCACGTGACAGGAACTTCTTGGGTTCAATAAATTTTGTGTCACTTGTAACGTTGTAGAGAATTTGCCTCAGTTAGAACGACATCAGTGTAGGCAAGCACTAAAGAGGTGGACAACAACTGAATAAATAAATAAACAAGTATTATGATAGACCTTTCTTTCCGAGGTCAAGCTTAAGGGAGACTTTCCAATCTTGATCCCCTGTTTTTTCTCTCAAAGTTAATTGCTTTTTATGTAATTTAAGCCCGAAGTTGCACCTCAAAGGCGAAGCGGGAGGAAAAAGATTGAAAAGTATTGATTAATGAGGTAATGGCTGAAGCCAGAGTTTAACTACTCAAGCATTAACCAACCAGCATAACACAATCACATTTGATCCCAACCTTCCTACGATAATCAGAAAACTTTTGACGAGGTATTTTGGATACTCAACAGCATCATGACCAACCTTGTTTTGTGATGATTAAATGGGGTTAGGTTCCAAAGAAACTGTGGTGCTGCGTCGGTGGAGGAGTATAGCTTGGTAATTTTGGTTTTATCAACTGCGTAATTAATATCAATTGGCCACCGTACTGAGTTTCAAAGCTGACGTTTCGAGCGTTAGCCCTTCGTCAGAGCAAACTCAGTTGATAAAACCAAAATTACCTTGTTTTCTGATGGTCTAATTGACCCGTAGTTACTAAAAGTTGGAATCACCTGAAACCACCTGAAACCACCTGAAACAACCTGAAACCACCTGAAACCACCTGAAACCACCTGAAACCACCTGAAACCACCTGAAACCACCTGAAACCATTTGCAACCCCCATGGAAACCATCAGAAATTACTTGGAACGTTGGTATAAGAAGGAGGGAGGGAAGGATCAAATAGAGTCACGGATGTTTTTTTTCCTCAAAGGTTTCTTCAAGTAGAATTTAATTACAACTTGATAATTGAAAGTAAGCTGCTCATTCATTATTTCCGACTTGTGACACGAAATCCGTCCGAAATGAACTGATAGCTTCTGAGGGTATTAAGGGAGAAGTGACGTGACGGTTTAGTAATTCTATAATGTAGTGATGTAGTGTCTACGTGGGGTTGAGGTCAGTTAACTGTCATCCAACTGAAATTAAAATATTTAATCGACACCCAAGCTTAATGTGGAGCCAGACATTCTCAACCATGGCCGGACTATTAAGGCTTCGAGGTCAAACATTCGTGTTGCACTAATATCAATTCAAGATAAATTCACACCTGCTCAAACAATGTCATGTGTTGGAAATTTCCTTCGGATCCCTCTACGTTTCAGTAATTACAACTTCCTCGAAATGATGCACTTCTAAATCTGGGAAAACTGTCCAATTGATCAATTGTATCTCAGAAAATATGAGTTATTTACCTCTTCATTTATCTGTAAATTGTAAGAGATGATAGAGGAACTTTTACTATCATAGAACAAAGAAATCAATTCAACTAAGAAAAAAAATCAATATATTTCAAGGAACTACAGAGTATAAGGGGTAATTATCAGTTGACGTGTCTATTGTGTTATTTGCGCATAGCTTTACTTTTGAAGGGCCCCGCGTTGGTGCACTTTCAATTGAGAAATTCGGCTGCGTGTGACTGTTGGAAATATATCGGGTTATCTAGAATATTAATTTTTTTGTGTTAACTATCCGTTTTTTTAATGAGACAGTTCTGTTGAGCGCAAAGTTCGCGCAGAAGATAAGGCTTTTTGGACTTACGTGTTTAGCGAAGTTCAGTCACCGGCTCTCAAATTGTGTTATTGTAGTGTACTTGGAAGTCTGAGAATTAAATACTGAGGAAGCCTTTACATCAGTCCCGATCGCTCAAAACCCGCTACATTGCCTGAGACAACACTGAAACCCAAAGATTGGTAGATTGTATTTACTTGACAATCAACAAATCGGATATATGAATTCACCAAAATATCAAGTTCTCGTAAAAAGAAATGGGGTCACTGAATAAAGTACCAAAACGTTTTGTAATCAAAACAAAATTCTGTAACCTTCTCTATTAAAGTCTTAGTTATTTCTACGCTGCGCATACATTAGCCATTCTCGTTGCTCTATTCATATCAGTGATACGCTAAATCAAAATCATCACCGCGATTGCATAAATCGTAAAAAACGGATTTTCAGAACTCATTTGGAAAGCAGGTATGTTATTTTCTTTACCTCTATTTAATAAGTTGATGAATGGAGTCTACAATGATCTACTTATGCATACTTATGCGTTCATACAGCAACTTAAGAGTTTTCAGCTTTCTCACTATGAATTGATAAACAATGTATCCTTTTTACAAGAATGTGTGCGAGCTCAACCGCGTTTAACGATCTCTGCTTGTACAATAACAAAATGCAAAACCATATGAATCAGAAATCCAAGGTACATCGGTGGACCAGCTGTAAACAGGAGATTTAAACTTGCATCATTGATTTCCTTCCTGTAATTATAAATGAACTTTGTTTACACCTCATTAAAGCTGCTATGCACTTTACATAATTCATCCTTAAGAAATCTGGAAGAGTAACGAGCACATGAGCAGTGACCTGCTTTAGATTATATTATTTACAAATTGGATCATGGAGGATGGTTATAATTACGACCAAGTGGTGAAGGTAGTATGATGGTAATGGTGATGGCAGTGAAGGGCTTAGTGACAGTGATACCAGTGTCATGGTTTTGATGGTTGGGATGGCAGTGATGGTGGTGATAGCGACGGATTTGATCGTGGTAGAGAGGCTGGTAGTGGATGGACGTAATAGTCGGATGCCAGCGATATTGGGAACGGTGAAGGTTTTGGCAAGGTCGGATTCGAAGTTGATAACAATGATGGTGAGGTTGGAGACAATAGCAACGGTATAAATAGGGATGTGGTGGTATTGGTGGTGGCAAAAGTTTGGGGAATGATAATGACAATAATTAGTTGGTACCGACGGTGATGGTGTTTGCTACAGTCATGGTGGCGATGGGAATGGTGACAATGATAGCAATTGTTGTGCTGATGGTTAAAATGCCCAGAATGTTGATAGTGGTATTGGTGGCAGTTGCGCTACAATTGCTAATGGTGATAATTTTAATTACTGGTGATACTAATTATGACAGCAGTGCCGAATGTGTGTTGATATTGATGATACAGATAGTGTGTGTTGGATACAAAATTTTAAGAGGCTGTCCACTTAAGAACGGATAAGGCAAATTTCGGACCTTCAGCGATTTCCCTGATTTTTACTGTGAAAGTCGAGACTTCTATCCCATGAACAAATATTGCGTTTATTTTGAATCAGTCTGGTTTTTTCATTTTTACGAGATATTTTTCAAGGTGACCTCAAAGGCACCCAGTTTCCCCCCCTCCCGACCTCCATAATTTAGCTACAAAAGTCGATCGCTGCTGAAGCCGTATTTTCAACTCTAAAAAGCTTTATATTTTATATGTCTAAGATCAACCCTCTGCTACTACGTTAACGGTCAAATGATTACACTGTATATATTTTTCACTGAGTTACAAATTTTTTAAAATACTTACCTCGAGCACTGAAATTTGTGATGCGTGAGGTACATGTGGTTGAAAGCTATTTTCTCTTATGTGGGACCTGATCTAGAGTCAAATCTATTACAGCCTATAAGCACTTATACCTAATAAGTAAATTATGGAATAAAACTTTTGGGCACTCTTCATGGCGCGCCGCACAGAGCTTTGCAGATTTCACAAATATTCGCCATTTTGATCGAAATCAAAGATAACGCGATCCGACCAACAGGTAAATTTGGGATCTGAGAACTTGTTACAAATCATAGAATAAAACTGAAGAGCGGATTTTTATATTGAAAAATACATATCATGCGACTTCTTCGCCGTTAAGTTGAAAACATTGGTGTTCTAAGGAGGAAAGACCTGTGTTTATAGTTAATAAATTATGCAAATTAGCATCATTTAAAATTGTGTCCATAAAAATTTTTTTATACGATGTTCTTAAACACAGGAGCTGTCTCTTTTAACTGAAGAGCATATTATTCCACACTTCTAAGGCAAGGTATTTTTTGAGTTTATGGCCATTTTCATCCCCCACGAAGCGCTGATTAAGTAAAACAGCAGTGATTGTTTTACACGCCAACTAATTCAGTTATCATCAACCACAGAGAAGTGGACATCGAAGATCTTACCAGTAATATTTCCTTAACCTCTCTTCAGTAGCAAGAGATGTTTTTTTTTTCCGGCAAGACGCAACAGAGCTCGTTTTCCTAACAGCTTCTTTTATCGGTCAGCGGGCAGGTATTGAAGTCTTACGGTATGACTTTTCAGAGTCATAGTATGGCAAGGATTGTGTGATCGTAGCCTGTGCCCAATGAAGACATGCATCCAATGTTTCTGCAACGAAGGAAACGACAACCTAACAGCGGGAGACATGAGAAAGGCGCTCTCTGAGAGACCAGTGAAAGGTACATCTGCGTGCGTATGTGAAGTTGACGAGTCTAAGAGAACCTTAGAAGTGAACAAGATAGATTTTTTTAGCAAGCTACACAACATCCAGTTTGGGGAAAAAAGTATACGTGCGTGGAGGTCGTACGGAATAGGGCGTGGCAAGGAGATTTCTTACGACCAGCTAGTTTCAAATGACCAAGGGGACACCGCTCTCGTTGTAAGTAAGGAGTTCTTCCCTTTTCACAATGCACGTGTGTATGAATACACAGTTCCTGGAGCGAGGAATCAAATGAAGACGATGATTTGGACGATTCGAAGATGGACATGTTTGAATGTTCGGAGCCTGGATGCGTGAAGAGTTTCCAAACGTTTTCAGAGCTCGATTTACATTTGAACGTAGGGGACCATTGTGTGAAGGATGAAAGGCTGTCAGAAACAGTATATGATAAACTCCGTAGAGATTGGGCAGAGAGGTTTAGTACATCAGTCAGCATCACTGACGAACCACAGTACGAAACTAGTACCCACCAGGTTGTACGTGACTCAATGCCTCCAGTAAACACTGTCAGTATGGGCTGGGCCCTACCCAAGCCACGAGCAGGATCTACTAGATTCAGTTGCAAAGTTAAGAATTATTTAACAGCAAATTTTGATCAAGGCGAACAATCAGGGCTAAAAGCTGACCCTCAGCAGGTTTCAAATGATATGAGAAAGGGAAGAGACGAGCAGAATAATAAGTTGTTTGACCGAGACGAGTGGCTTACCAAGAGCCAAGTGTAGGGGTTTTTCTCTCGCCTTGCAGCAAACAGAAAAAGGCAACGAACACCCTCAGAAATCGAGCAAAATCCGAAGGAGCTGTCCCTATAGGAAGAGGAAGCTGAACGACAACGGCTGATGGAACACATCCTTAATGAACTAAAGCCGCAGCACCCTCTGTCCTACAATGCCTTTAATCTGTGTGAGTGCGCAAAGGAGCATAAGCTTAGTCTTTTTAATGTAGCAATGCTCAAAGAAATCTTCTTGTTTTTTTAAGTACCATTTAAATCGAGAGACAGGAAAAAAGACTTTATTGAGCAACTGATGTCGTTTATGCAGGAATGTCAATGCTTTAATTAAACGATATCAGAAGTTGCATAGCCCAGGAAAACAAATGATGGTGCCTGTGGAGCGAGTTTGTTTTAGAACAATAGGCACAGCCTCAAAGTAACCTGATAAACAGTTGTACTCAGCGAATTAACGTACTCACTTCTGAGAAAATTCGCGAAAATCTCTCAAAATTTGTCGTTATTAAGTTTGTGGCGATGTTCTTAACTCGCAAAAATTAAAAGAGAAAAAAGAAAGTAAAAAAATACTACCCTGACCGTGGGAGATGTTAATAGCATTTACGCGTAAATATAGGTTTGTGATTTTCTTAATTTCGAGAAATTAATGACATGTGAATTTTGCAGGAGTTTATTAAAATGCCAGTTTCGATCATTTGTATTATTTTTCAATTTCTCCCGGCAGGATTCTCCTACTCTCGATGACTCAATCATATTGCATATCTTCGGGATTCGCGTTTGGTTCGACGACAAGACAAACCTCTGAAACTAGATGTTGCGTGACCAGGCGTAACTGCCTCAGTCACGTTGAAAAAGTAAACATGTAAATTTCACCTCTTCAACAAATACCGTTTTGAAATGATGAATATATGAATACAGTATATTGGAACTGCGGAACGAGAAGAAGCTCATCGCAATTACAGACGAAACTTTTAATTTGCGAAAATAAACCTGAAAAATTCATGCTTGAACGTAATTCGAACCCTTGACTTTTACAACACCGCCGGTTCAGCGCTCTTACCATTAGGCTAACAAACCAACTGTGATGCCATTCTACAAATGATGATGAACAACTTGCTAACCACTTAAAAGGAAAACTTTAGCAAATAGCTGGAAGAAATGGTCAAAACTGGCAAATTGGCCACAATAATAAACACGAGTGAAATGAACAACTTTTTCAACAACAAATTCCGTTGGCACGTCGTTGATAACTGAAAACAAAGGCTGGCGCTATTGAACATTAAGTAAGTTTCTCAAGTCCAAAGGGGATACAACAGTAACGTTTCCACTTCTATAGAAACTATTGTTTGCATGGTCAAATATTGCTACGGAAACTATTTTGGACGCGTGTGTCGAAAAACAAGGAACGCATGCAACTAATTTGCATATGACTACAGAGAAAGATTATTCTGAAACATTTCCTCCATGTCATGTAAAACGGACAAAACAATATTTTCATCGATTTGATACTTCATTAAGGAGTTGGTACTTTATCTTCAAGCAGTTTTAGGCCGTTAGGGCTTAGAAATCGGATTCATGTGCGGATCGCGTTATCTCTGATTTCGATCAAAATGGCGAATGTTTGTTAAATTCGCAAAGCTCTCTGCGGCGCGCCATGAAGAGTGCCCAAAAGTTCTATTCCATAATTTACTTATTAGGTGTAAGTGCTTATGGGCTGTAATAGATTTGACTCGAGATTAGGTCCCACATAAGAGAAAATAGCTTTCAACCACATGTACCTCACGCATCACAAATTTCAGTGCTCGAGGTAAGTATTTTGAAAAATTTGTAACTCAGCGAAAAATATATACAGTGAGATTATTTTACCGTTAACGTAATGGCAAAAGGTTGATCTTAGACATATAAAATAGAAAGCTCGTTAGAATTGAAAATACGGCTACAGCAGCGATCGACTTTTTGTAGCTAAATTATGGAGGTCGGGGGGGGGGGGGAAACTGGGTGCCTTTGAGGTCACCTTGAAAAATATCTCGTAAAAAGTGAAAAAACCAGACTGGTTCAAAATAAACGCAATATTTGTTCATGGGATAGAAGTCTCGACTTTTACAGTAAAAATTAGGGAAATCGCTGAAGGTCCGAAATTTGCCTTATCCGTTCTTAGGCGGACAGCCTCCTAATTGGTCGACGGGATGGTATAGGTCATGGTGATTTTCCAATGGACATTCCGGATTGAAAGGCTGAATGCAAGAGGAGAAAAGCGTATGTGTTTAACTGATGGAAATACAGCTACCAGACGCTGAGTCAGGATGGAACTGGTGGTGATGTACTAAGAGATTTGTAAAAGGGTCGAGAAAAATGAGGAATGGAAGGTGTCAGTAAAAAGACAAAGGCCTTAAATGCGATCGACTTGAAAATTTCTGTACAATATTAAGTAACGCAAACAATGACAACGTTAACCTAAGTTCAACGTGGCTCTACCTATCATAAAGATATTACAACAACATCGATTTACCTACCCATACATTGGTAATCATACCAGGGCTGTAGCCAGATTTCAGGACAAGACGAGGCAAGTTGCGAGCGCCGAGGGAGCGAGCCGCTAGAGGGGTCTGGGGGCATGCCCCCCAGAAAACTTTGAAATTTAGAGGTTTAGAAATGCTCTTTTAAGGATTTTCCGTAGCATTTTTCTTCAGAAAAGTCAATCTTTAAGAAAAAAATTAAAAAAGGCCAAAATTAAGACGAGGCAATTGCCCCGTCTTGCCTCATACTAGCTACGGCCTTGCATACTGAGATAAATTGGAAGTTACAAACCTGAATCTGCTGTCCACCGGTCCAACATATTGATCAATTAAACTCTCGGCAAACGCTCCAAATATCGTTAACATCATAGCAGGCACTAAAAAGTGATTTCTAATCACTTCCGAATTTTTACGTGCCAAGGTTTGCACTTCTACTTTCAAGAAAAGACCCATCAGAAACGCTGTAGAAACGCCGCGAGCATAATACTTTGTTGCAACCCAGGCAAAGTATCGGGAGACATCGCTTTTAATTCTGCCGTGACTGGTAGCTGACCAATAACCAGAGATTGGTGCTTTGGTTATCCAACAGACGAGTCCCACAGCTCCCAAGAAACATACCTGTAACAGATAGAGGAAGAAGAATTGAGTTCAGAATATCCGGGTATAGTTTCGTCCTTGATCAGCAGGGATTTGCTAAAGCAAAGGCATAGAAAAAACCAGGAAAGATTTATTACTCGACGTTTCGGGGTCATCATGACTCCATTATCAAGAGACTAGTTTAAAAACATGCAAATAAGGAAAGGTACAAGAATAGCATAAATTAGACTGAACGGCTTAAACAAACACCTTGGCGCGGATGGAATCCGTTTGCACGTTCAGTGTTGGCTTACGCATGCGAATATACAACATTTCATTAACAAGGCAATCAAATTTGCCGTTACATTTCGTGATGACGTTGAATTGCTCGATCAAGCGTTCAGGCATTTCACTATTGTGCTGGAGGTGGTAGTGTTTGTAGATAGAAGATGATTTCCTTTTGTGCCCTTCTACGCGCTCGTGTAAGTGACCACGAGTATAGCAATTCAACGTCATCACGAAATGTAACGGCAAATTTGATTGCCTTGTTAATGAAATGTTGTATATTCGCATGCGTAAGCCAACACTGAACGTGCAAACGGATTCCATCCGCGCCAAGGTGTTTGTTTAAGCCGTTCAGTCTAATTTATGCTATTCTTGTACCTTTCCTTATTTGCATGTTTTTAAACTAGTCTCTTGATAATGGAGTCATGATGACCCCGAAACGTCGAGTAATAAATCTTTCCTGGTTTTTTCTAGTTTCGTCCTCTTCCAATTAACCGTTGGAACGTGACTTTAAAATATTAGCGCGCTCAATTTGATCTCTGAAAGGACAGTCCCGCAAAAATTCTGATCTCACCTCAATATATAGCAGATAAGGACCAATTTGTTTCGAAGAGTTTCGTCTCCATAACACTGTCATGGCTCTGGCCTCTTTTTATGCCATTTAAGATAAGAAACTTGTACTGAAGGAGGGGGACCTTGAGATTTTCGGTTTTGCGGTTTTCACTATTTTTGGATCGGCTTTTCGGTTTTGGGACCAAAAAGGTTCGGTTTCTCGGTTTTGATGTTCAGAGCGGTTTGCGGATTTTACGTATATTTGCATTCAGTTTTCGGTTTTCATGAAAACTCAGATGCGGTTTTCGGTTTTTCCTTTTTGACACCCTTTTAAGGTGAAAATATAGTGGTTTTGTCAGGTTTGCATGCGGTTTTCGGTTTTGCTGCCTTTTTTCGTCAGTTTTTCGGTTTTTGAGGTTTATTCTCCGATTTTGCGGTTTCCCATAGGCCCCAATGCCCCCCTTCTGAAGAACTAGACTCAGAGTTCGTACTCTAAAGCTCAATTTAGCACAATGACTAACTGATCTTTAAGTTGCACAGCCAAGCAACATACATGAACACCTACCATGATTTGGACTCCAGATGACTCCTGATTCCTTTCCAGATCACATTTTAAATCATTGCTTGCTAAAAAGATTGCTCCACATCCAACAATGGTCAAATTGACTATAATGGCAAACACGTGGACCCATGGAGGTATATGAAGCTTGTCAACATAATACAGTGCAGTACAGAGTGGTGCAGAAAGGCTCAGTAGGCCAAAAATAAACCCTGCAGCTCTGTATTGTTGTTTTTTCAAGGTCGTGTTTCTATTAGGTGCGTCGTTTGCTTCGTCGTTGTTGTCCGCCATTTCGTCCTCTAAGGAATGCTCAAGAAACAGAAGTGAGCATAGAAGGCGGTAATCTATTATTAAAGCCTTGTAAAAAACTACAAGGACCTGGAACCAGGATTTGTAAAACAGGTCGGCATGACTTAACTTGATATCGGTGTCTTCGTTGACTTGGGAGTCTACCCATTCGATAAAATTAAAAAACGCCAGGGTCTTTAAATAAAACTTAGCACTTTCTACGTACCTTGGACAGATTGTCCTATATCTTAACAACAAGACATATACGATTGCTTGGATAACCTTCTGGACGAGAAACGTTGTCTTGTCTGCGAGAACAAGAGCCCAAGACTTTTGATCGCCTTCGTTCTTTGAAGCACCAGCTGCAGCAAGGAGAAATATCTCGATGATGATCAAAGGGAGGGATATTACTCCAACAACAAGTCCCATTGAGGGTTGCTGTCTTGCTAAGGTAGTTTGATGGGCCACGTTTTCAGGTTTCGAGAAGAAAAATACCGCCCCAGCCAAAACAAAGACGATTCCAACAAGAAAAGCCGTGGGCAGGCGGAAGTATACTCTAACTTCTAAGTTGCCCGAATTGCAGAACACATTTACACAGGCTAACAATGTCCCTATTAAAAAGAGGGCAGGGGTAGCACGGGATGAAAGCATCTGGGCACAAGCTCTGAAACAAACGCCAAGTGTGCTCAAGGTAAGAAGGACGAGGTAGAAGAGCAATGCATAAAACCCAGCGATGAACTGAGACGCAGTTTCTGTTTTGTTTACATCACTTGGGGTAATGTTGATAAAGGGAAATTCGACATTCCATTCGCCAGACGCTGGGTTTCTGTTTCCAAGGTCCAAATCCATATTGACATGAGCGAAGTTTAACGAATGAAGGTCTGTCCGGAACACAACGACCTTTCATAAACCTTATGCTCGCCTTGTGTGACACAACAGCTAACAGCTTCGTGGAAGTAATCTGCTTAAATTTATTTCAAGGAATCTAAAGATATCAGTCGACAGATCAATATCAACATGTTGTTGTTTCATTTTCGACTTTTTCGTTGAGATGATTCAGAGTACAACCAGAAACTGACCAATGAAAATTCTGGTTTTGCAGCTGAATTTCCCCTGTTTAAGTCGATGTGAATGCAGGTTAGAGACTTTTTTATCTACGCTGGCACAGAACCATATCGTCTCTAAGTTATGCAGCACAATACCATAAATTCCTGAATTGGTAATTGACGTCAAACTAGTTTGACTTCCTCACTTTCTAGGAATAGGATTACATGTAGTAAAGACTGCAATAGAAGGATAAAAATATCAACTAAGCAAATAGAAAACTAAATAGATAACTTAATGGATAAATAAAATAGCCTTGAGATTTGGATAAAGTTATAATTTTCTGAAGAAAGTCATTGTTATGCTTCGCCTGCACTTTAAGCTGATCATCACTTAATTAGATGTTTTTAATAGAAGACAAACTGCCATGGTGTTGGAAAGTTGTGTTTGGAGTGTTAGCCTTTAGTCAGAGATTGAAAGCTAGGGGTCATTATTTTCTTAAGCGTCGTTAACAAAAATGCATGTTTGGGGTTGCTCAGGCTGGCAAACATGACGGCCCAAAATTTAGACTCGGCTACTGCAGTAGTGGTTAACTCGTCATAAATAATTCCGGAAACAATCTATAATGTCAGTGAAGTTAACCCTTTAGAGGTGAAAGAAATTGATTATCAGTCGCTGAAAATGAAACAGTCAATCAATTTCCGTTTCATCTCACACAGATGTTGTAGCTCTTCAGTGACTACGCCGAGGAAAAAACTTCCCGTTTCAGAGGAAAATTTCAACATTTGTTTTATCTTGAATGTAGACTGAAGGGGTGATCGAGGAGCGCCTGCTTACTTTATTAAGCCTACGTTTCTGAGGCATGACCATTGATGAAGCTTGGATTGTTCACTAACGCAAGTAATCTTCGACTGTGCAAGCAACAATAAGCAACACAGTTAGGTTCAGATAACTGAGGCGCTCTTCGGAGGTCTACTTACATGAAACCTTGAAATCTACAAACACAATTGTTGGTCGTGATTATTCGATGTAAATAGGGAAACTCTGTTTATGCACAAGGGAGCAGTTATGAGGTACAATCTCCCTTACGATATTGGAAGCGTAAAAAAAAAAACACCATCTAGTGTCGTTGATAACATTTATTCATTATTTACCTAATAATCTAAGTAAGGGTACTGTTATGCAATTGCTAATATATAGATTCAGAAAGGCCGTTTACACGGCAGAAAAATCGGGTACGGACTTGTAAAAAAAGGAGTACGGAACTGACATTTTTGCCCGTGTAAACAGTCCGTACCATGTTTTGGGGGATAGGTACGGACCCATGTTTTTTCTTGTTTTGGGGCCATAGACGTCTAAGGCCCCAAAACCAGAAAAAACACGGGTCCGGACCAATTTCTTGCATCACGCGTCGCCATTTTGTTTACAAGAATAGAGTGCCGAAGTGTGACGTCATGTTACCATGGTAGCATTTTTGCTGGATCTAAACACTATTTGGCGTCTTTCGTTACATCTCATCATAAAATGGGCCAATGCTTCGTTCCCGACTGCAATCATCAGTCAGAAAGTCACAATTGCAGCTTTTACCGTTTCCCCAAAGATCCTGCTCAAAGAAGAAAATGGATTTCTCTAATAAGGTAGGTTGATTTTTGGTACAATGACCACCATGATGCACGGCCACGTGTCGGTTATAGTTACGCGGAAGATGGTTTTATTTAACCACTCAAAAGTGCACTGACCTGTGGATTATACCTTTGAAAGACCTCTAGAGAGAAAAAAAGCTTTTTTTTACGTTATGATTAAAGTTTAAAACCTTCGTTTTCTCTCTCCAGACGAGCTGATCGTGAACCTGGCAAAGGCGCTCGAGTTTGTAGTTGTCATTTCCGAGGAAGTAAAGAAGAAGGCCCCGAGGTCTTTTCCTGGAATAAAGACAAACTATTTGAATCTCGAAATGCTCCAAAAAGGAAAAAGCAAAGAACTGAAGTCCCAGAGACAACGACTATCGAGCAGATCCTTTCAGAATCTTCGACGAAGAGCAACCAGAACGAGCCTTGCGAGCTCAGTTGCGAGGAGATGCAAATGAAATGCACTACTTTGCAGACTGAAAATATCCTGCTACAAGCAGAGCTAGGGACATTAAAGACCCAAGTATCCGAGTTGAAAGAAAAAGAAAGCTACTTAAAAAGAAACTACAGCTCTTTTAACATGGATTCAAAGGTAATCAACATGGAAACTGGCCTCCCAAACAAAGAAATGTTCCACATTGTTGTCGAATATGCCGAAAGATACCGCAACGATATTGTTTACGTGTGTGGCTGGAAAGTAGACAAGATATCTTTTGAAGATCAAATATTGATAACATTGATGAAGATTAGACATAATTATCATAACTTACATTTAGCTGAACTTTTTAGTTGCAGTACTGCTACAATAGCGAATATTGTGACAACATTTATCCATGTTTTGCACCAAATTCTATATGAAGATCAAATGGAGATAGCTGTTCCATCCAGACAAAAAAACAAAACTTCACTTCCAGGCTCATTTAGCTTATTTGGAGACTGTCGTATGGTAATAGATTGCACCGATATCGAGGTTGCTACACCTAAGCTTATGAGTGACCAAAAATTGACATATTCAACGTACAGGGGTATGAATTCTTTTAAGACAATTGTTGGTGTGGCACCCAACGCGGTTATAACTTATGTAAGTAAACTTTTCCCTGGCTCAGTATCAGATAAAGTAACGGTTCAAAAGTCAGGAATATTAAAGCATTTTGTTGCTGGGGATATTATACTTGCGGATAAAGGGTTTTTGATAAATGATATTGTTCCTAATGGTGTATATGTGAACATTCCCCCATTCTTGAACAATGGAAAATTTACAGAAAGTGAAGTTAAGTTAACAAAGAGCATTGCAAAATGTCGTATACACGTAGAACGTGCTAATGCTAGATTGAAGAACTATAAAATTTTAAATTTTGTGCCACCATACTTGCGATCCCTCTCTGGTAAGATTATACAGCTATGTGGTGCTTTAGTTAATTTACAAAACCCATTAATTAAGGAAACCAATGACACTGTTGACTTTGATTAGTCATTTTAATTGAAATATTGATCATCTTACATCAGTTTACTAAGGCCTGGTATACATTGGCATTGTCTGATCATAGTTAATCAATTAACTGTATTCTGATACAAAGAGTGGACAGGTGTTGTGTGATCTGTGAAAAGCTTGTAACCCTATTTTACTTGCTCATGATACAAGGAATCATGATACACAACTTAATGACAAACTATTTATTTCTGATCAGTATTCCTGCCACCACACCCTTATGCTAGTCTTATTATGAATTCAGATAACCAACTGTATTCAAATACGATTACAATGAATCTATCATTTTCTTGTCTCAAGTAGCTAATGTAAAAACCCCAGCAAATGTTGCTGTTTAAAGAAAAACAATTTTAAGATTAACATGAACATTTTTATTTTATATACACCCTTCAGTTACTGCATATTTGTTGTAAAAGTTGCAATGATTTTACCAAATAAAACAATATTTTAAAAAATATTTCTAAAAGTATGTATTATCAAATCCATTACTTTATAAAAAACTACATTAATTTTACAACAAAGTCTTAAAATTTAAAGACCACCATCAACAAGTGCAGGAATCATGTGAATTGTATAAAATTCTTGAAGTGAAAGAAGATTTGGTTCCCATGTGCAGTCTTTCTGGATTGCCAACACAACAGTTTGCATTGTTGTCCAAACCACAAAGTAACAGATTTGCTTCCCAGTTATAAACAGCTGACCCTGGACTTGATGCCAGTAGTGGTGGGATTGTTTTAAACAATAGCCAGCATCTCTCTTTACTAAACAGAACTTAGGGTCTTTAACAGCCTCCTCAATTGTTGAATTGCGATGTGTGTAAGGGCATTTGACTTCAATGATCGCATTGTCATCAACAAGTCCATCTGGTGATGCACCCAAAACACCAGACTTGTGTAGCCAAAGGCCACAATCCTTTACTACTTTCATTGTTAATTTGGTGAAGGCCTTTATTCCTTCTTTCTCGTTAACGACACCCCATCGAACAGCCTGCACTCGAGAGATGTCGTATTCTCCAAGAACACGCTTGATAAGGGAAGGAGTGACTCTTTTTGCTTCAAGAACTGGACCAAAATTGCTAGCAGTCAAACGTCCTTTTCTCACCACATGCCACTCTCCACATTCACGTTGCTCTTTCGTGATCTCACAGACTGATTTCACTTGCTGCTCACTTACTTTCAATTTTTCCAACAAGAAATTTGTATCAAGTCCGCTTTCAACAAACTCTCTCGATAAAATGATTTCTTCGACTGTGGAGATCGGCAGACGATTCTCTTTGTCAGGTTCGGGGCTCAAAAGCCATAACATTCCTGTGAACTCGCCGTATCTCTTCAGCTTGTTCCGTAGCCATTCTCTGTCCTCATCTGTAGTTTTTCGTTTTAGGACTTTAGTTTCTTTGGGTGGATACAGATCTTCTACCGTTTTAACCACCTCGGATGCCTTTTGTTTCTTCCACTGACATTCGATGTCAGTTCTACTTAAGTTGTGGTAGCCATGAAGGAACAGAGCTACAGCGTGACTACACTTTGAACCGCCACGAGGGCACTCGCATTCTGTGGAACGTATTTCGTTTTCTTGAAGATATATCTGCGAAGGAAAGAGAAAAAGAAATATAAGCTTACTTTTCAAGATTTCCTTTAAACGAAGATTCGAAATCACTTAATTTAAATAAGTTTTGGTTTGGCGATGTTAACGGATAGACATCGAGTAATAGAAATTTTACACTTACTGTGACTTTATACGTCGTACTTTTCATGCTCGCTTGCACTGACCCTCTGATAATTCCATCACAATAGCAAAAAGATAGAACGTGTCCAGATTGGTAATGGTTTTCGCCACGGTTTAAAGATTTAGGCTCATCTGAGAAGTATTTTGCGAGCGATGTTATCGACAACGCCGCCATGTTAAACACATGTGAGTTTGTTTAGATCCAGCAGAAATGCAACCATGGAAACGTGACGTCAGGGCTTCGGTACTCTATTACCCGTATTTACTCGAATAAGCGCCGCACCCCCGATGCAGCGCTTATTCGAGGAATTCCCTATAGCCAGGAAAAACACTATAAAACAATTTTATCACAGCATCGGCAATTTATATTCTTTAAACGTTTTAACTAAAAAATCAAGATGAAAGATAAAATTTACTATTTGCTGCGGTTCGAAGAAAAGCAGCAAATTCATGTTTTCACGGTTTACCGAAGTTTTGACAGTTGCTATGGCAACATCAGAGATGATAGCACGTGCTGGCGAGATTTTCTTGAAGGAAATCATTCTACACTGGCATTGCTGCAACCTACGGGTTCTTCTTTAATTTTATTTTATTTACTAGTGCACTTTTCATTCTGTTTTCATGTTCTTGTCATTTGATAACCTTTCTCCCTCAAGGTTGTTGTTAAGTGCCTGGCCCTACATTCGGGAGGGATCAGGTTTCCTCCAAAATAAAGGGGGTTTTTCCTGACGGGTAGCAGGCACGCTAGTTCATCATGTATCATGTTTGCCGTTACAATCAATAAATTGGGTCTGTTGCTCGCCGGAAGCCGGACTCTATCCGCGTGGAGCTTCTAATCTTGTGCAGCAGCCAGTATCCTATTTACCAGTGAAAAGTTGTTGTTTATTGTCTGATTGAGGGTATGGGGTAAACTCGCTAAATATTTTCGCATGTGTGCAAATGGGCATGTGGATCATATTTCAAAATGGAACATGCGAATTTGTCCGTGAGTGAAGAGATCTCAAGTTCCATGGAATCTATCAATAGGAAGCAAGACTAAAATGGCCAAGAAATATGTCGGGACGACAGATTTATTCAAAACAGTTTTTGATTTTCTGTTATAAGCGAAAAACGGACGAATTTCTTACGTGTACAAAGCCCACGCGGTAAAATTCATCATGCTTAGATCGTTGTTTACTTGCCTTCAAGGCCAGAAAACGGCGCAGCGTTATGTTGAAAATTCTGAAAAAACTTCAATTTGACGCAAAATCTTCCATTAAACAATACTTTTTGAACACATTTTTACTTGAACATAATATTTACCGGGTCATCGAATCGTCAAATTGTCGCTAGGCCCTGCTTGAAGTCCGAAAGTTCGGTTTCACTTTACGTCCATAACTCTTATCGCCTTAGAGAATCGTAGCGTCGTTGACTCGAGAGCCTATTCTGTCTCCTTTAAGACCTTTATATTTATTCTTTTCCAAGCAGAGTATTCTATAGCATTGTTACTTTACATTCTGAGTTTCACAAGGTCTAACTCGATCGCAAATGAACGAAAAATCCGACTTAAAAATTTTGAGGGTCGGCCGCGCGGACGCCATATTTTCAAGTTTGATCATATAGTACTTTAGTGAAAGCATACATGACAGAGAGCACTTACGTACGTACGCACGCTCGGTCAGTCACGTGACAACCAAACGAAAAGAGGTTGACCATATTCCATGGGTATGGGGCTCTGCAGCACGCGCGCTTCGCGCGCGTGGGAGCCCCGCTATCATTTGAGATAGTACAGTTTATTGAACAAATCCCACAAGTCAAGAAAATGTCCTCTAAAGTATCTTTATACTGACTGCATTGACCTTTTGCAAAAACTTAAGATAGAAATGACACTGCTAGAATCCTCCTAAAAACATATTTGAGTTTATTCAGACTAGATCTCATGCTTCATGTGGTATTATGCTATTAAATGCTTTAATGCTTCTGTGAAAGCTTCGAACATTTTACTTGCCACTTACGACAGAAACCAGCAGAATAGATAACTTATGAATTACCTGGCTAATCGTTTCAAAGTTAGTAAAATCAAAACCTTGTTGCTAACCATCCTCGGCGATTAGATGATCGAATGAGCAAAATGGGCGAGATTGCATGGTGGGGCGGATGGAAAGAAAGAGTTAAGCCCCTCGCGAGTGATGATCCGTGTTCCTTATTGGTTCCGCCTGAGACTCCGGCCTGGCAGCGCAGTTTCGTAGACGTGTTTGTATGATAACAAAGCAGAGAAACACGTGAATAAGGAAACCAAGGTACATCGGTGGGTCGGCCTCAAAGAGAATTGTCAGGGTTTCATTCTTTATTGCTGACCTATGAAAAAACTGAGTTCAGAGGTTAGTTTTAAGATTCCGGCTTGGCAGGAAACTCTACTCTCTAACCGTCGTGCAATACGTACTCGTTTTCTCTTCCTATGCCAATATTGTTATCGCGTTTGAGCAAAAAATAAATTAAAAGGGAGAAACTAAGAAATCGCTAAAAACGCTAAAAATATAAAAAAAATGAGCTGTATTATCGTTGTTATTTCGTCAATTATGGACGTGTTGTATCACTGAATTTAAAGTTTAAATACGATTTAAAATTAAGTTACTTAGTAACGACAAAAAGGAAAATTTTATTCCTTGAAAGATGGTTTTCGAGAGTTCGAATCTTACAAAACTACATTGGCATGCACGCTCTCATCTTCATGCAGAACCGTTACATTATGACTATTTCAGTCCTCTATCGGTCAGTAAGGCATCTGAATGAAGGTACAAACTTGAGAAGTCGATCCAGTTTTCCAACTTTCTGATCAATCAGACCCTAACAAAACGTTGAGAACACCGCCAAAATCACAGCATGTACAAGGAAAAGATCTTTGTCATCCGCCTGATTTAGAAAACCTTCGGCGTCTATTCTCCTGAAAAAGCCAATCAGGAAGGCTGTTGTAAAACTGCGTATAAAAAATTTAACGGCTATCCAGATAATGCAGTAAATGGTTTGAACCCGGGGGTAACATGTGAAGGTGTAGTATGATCGTCCGGGTGAGTGTAGTCCTGAGAAGGACTGTTGTCGGTGGCAGTGACTGACGTTTCGACAACCTGTGCGGAAGTCATCATCAGAGTCAAGTGAATGATTGTTGTCAGTAGAATGTTCTTATTCCAGTTCGTGTGAAATGATTGGTTGGTTTTGCCGTGATGTTATTGGCTGTAAGACTCAAATGACGTAAGTCGGTCGTGATTGGTCTGTTTCGGTCTGTCGGTAAAGCTAGGTTGTTCTTTTTCGGTCGTTTGTGATGTTTATGTCGTGAATGAGTCGTTTGTATGGGGCGGGTAGTTGTTGACATCTGTTTAGGGGAGTCTGTTCTAAGTTAGTAAACCAGCTTTCCAGAGTCAGTCGTTGAAAATAGTCAGTGCTGTAGGTTAGGCATTGCGCAGAGTCCCAGTCAATGTTGTGGTTGGTAAGTCGATGGTGTTCAGCAATGTGATTGCTGACATCACCTTTCCTCGTCGCCCGTCTGTGTTCAGTCAGTCTTGTTGTGAGGTTTCTGCCAGTCTCACCGATGTAGGAGGCTTGGCAGTCGGAACAATTGATCTTATAAATCGTTCCCTGTCTGTTCCTCGGTTCGTCTTTGTCTTTAACGTTGGTTGGTAACTGACGTAGTGTGGTGATGGGTTTGTGGGCGACGCGGATATTGAAGGGTAGTAAGATGCGCGAGATGTTTTCGGACATGCCTTTTATGTACGGTATGGTTGCTGTAGTCGTAGGGGTTGCGGTGTCGTTTGTTTCGGTAGTGGTAGTGACTCACCGACCCACTACCACTACCGAAACAAACGACACCGCAACCCCTACGACTACAGCAACCATACCGTACATAAAAGGCATGTCCGAAAACATCTCGCGCATCTTACTACCCTTCAATATCCGCGTCGCCCACAAACCCATCACCACACTACGTCAGTTACCAACCAACGTTAAAGACAAAGACGAACCGAGGAACAGACAGGGAACGATTTATAAGATCAATTGTTCCGACTGCCAAGCCTCCTACATCGGTGAGACTGGCAGAAACCTCACAACAAGACTGACTGAACACAGACGGGCGACGAGGAAAGGTGATGTCAGCAATCACATTGCTGAACACCATCGACTTACCAACCACAACATTGACTGGGACTCTGCGCAATGCCTAACCTACAGCACTGACTATTTTCAACGACTGACTCTGGAAAGCTGGTTTACTAACTTAGAACAGACTCCCCTAAACAGATGTCAACAACTACCCGCCCCATACAAACGACTCATTCACGACATAAACATCACAAACGACCGAAAAAGAACAACCTAGCTTTACCGACAGACCGAAACAGACCAATCACGACCGACTTACGTCACTTGAGTCTTACAGCCAATAACATCACGGCAAAACCAACCGATCATTTCACACGAACTGGAATAAGAACATTATACTGACAACAATCATTCACTTGACTCTGATGATGACTTCCGCACAGGTTGTCGAAACGTCAGTCACTGCCACCGACAACAGTCCTTCTCAGGACTACACTCACCCGGACGATCATACTACACCTTCATATCCAGATAATGTAGGTTCGGGAAGGCAACTCTGACACGCTTGCAAGAGAAGCCCAAAAGGAAAAGATAGCGGCTTGCACGATCCAGCACGTAAACCCTACTGCACCCAAGCAATAAACCTGCGGAAAGAAAGAGAAAGAATGACAATCACACAACTCTACTGGTTCGGCAGATTAAGTGAATGATAGCTTCACCTCTCTTTACCGTCTTTTGTTGTCGTTTTTTCTCTCTTATTATTCTTTTGTTTTTCTTTCACATTGTCATATTCAGCATTCCTTTATTTCTGATGTAAGTCACTTAAGTCGGTAAGAGTCTTATCGACTTCTGCAAAAGTGATATAACGCCTTTTTATTTTGAATCGTGTAATGGGAATCATTTAGTCGTGATTAACCGAACAACTGTTGCTTTTGAAATCTGTTGTGTTGTCAAGATCAATAATCATTCAACTCTTGCACTGAGTCTGGTAGTAACACAAGTCTGGTAGTCGTTTTTTTTTTTTTAATCACCAAATCTTCCTAAGAAACATGACCACTAAGAACCTCTTGGCACAAACTAAAACAATATTTACTTCAAATTCTTTTTCTTTTTTGCCACTTCCGGTTGAGGATTAAGAAATAAACATGTAAAAATCAAAATCTGTCGTTAGTTTCCAAGAATTTTAACATTTACCATAACTTTAACTCCTTGTGTTTTCGCATGTCGATTGTCATCCAAATCTTTGCCGTGAAGGAGACGCGTTCGACAAACAACAATGAACAAGCTGACGATGATAGCAAGTATATTGACGCACGATCCAAAATGGAATATTGGCGCAAACTGGAGACCACATAGTACGGGGGCGATCAGGCATAAACAGCCAACAGCATATCCAAAACCTCGCCATATTTCATTGCGAGGCATCATAATCTGGTGGATATCATTTTGATTTTGAACCTCGCCGCCACTGCCCAGGTCTTCATGATGTTGAACTGAAACTGAAGTATTCTCGTTTTCTTGGTGTTGAACCTCGATAGAATGTTCAAGGAATAGTAAGTAACACATTAAGCGATAATCTATGATCAGTGCCTCGTAAAAACTCGTCGAAACAACAAACCAACTCTTCAACACTTCCTTGTCGATTCCGCTTAACTGAATGTCATTTTCTACGTTTACCCTTTCGATGAAGTTGAAGAGGGACAGCAATCTGAAATAAAACTTGACACTTTCTTTGCGTCCATGGCGTATGACGGTGTTCCATAGATAAATATAGGTACCGGCTTAAATGACTTTTTGCACGAGGAAAACTGACATGTCCATGATAAGAGGGATAAAGAGCCATTGCTTTCTTGAGAAGCTTCTCTTTAGATCTAGAGATGCTGTCGGGAATCGGTTTTCGTCGACAAAGAAACTCACAAATTCTTGATTTTAACAGTTTTAATGGCCCAGCACTCAGCCTAGCTGTCACAATTCTTCCTTCGACTCTCTCCCTCTCTACTCTCACACACTCCCACTACTCGTCTCATATATCAAAGGACTCAAGGTTCAAACGGGCGAATTTGACGTCTAGCTGTCATCACCGGAAAACAGAAACTTGCGTGACGCAACTCGCAGTCACGTCAATGCGCACATCAAGAGAATCTCGAGGACTATCAGAGAAAATGTCAATAAAGACACTACCATACCCATGGAGGGCTGTTGTTGACCAAGAGTTTCTCTATTGGCTTCTTCTGGTACTCGAAAGAAACATTTTGCACCAATGAAAGTGAAAATTATCCCGACAAGTGGAACCGTGGAAAGCCGGTAGTATTGTCTGAACCGCTGGTCATTTTCAAGATTAGTTTCACTTTGAAATATATTTACAACGATCACTACTGGTGTCCCAACAAAGAATATAAAGAAGGTACCTCTAGATGGTGACAGTTTGGCACATGGCTAGAAGAAAAAGGTCAAGGATTCCAAGGAAGAACACGATAATAATAATAATAATTATAATAATAATAATAATAATAATAATAATAATAATAATTTAAACATATTTATACAGGATTGCTGCTTCAGTTTAGGAAAGAAAACTGCTATCAATGCAGGTCCTGTTAACATAAACCAGTAGAAAAGTGCAGAGAAACTTGCGGCGATAACTTGAGATGCTGCAGCTGTTGAGTCGTGAAATAAACTGCTCTCATTAGCTAGAGTATAGTTGTCCTTGGTAGTGAGTGTAAATGCTGGTAAGGTTCAAAGTCATCTCAGGTTGGAAGTTTTACGAGTCTTTCGAAATTTTCGTCGGGGTGACTAAGAATCGAAAAGCCGGAAGTCAATTATGAGCTCTTCCTCCGTTTTCATGCATGATCAAATGATAGTCCCAGACGAATTGATTTGATCTCTATCGTGTAAAAAGGTCACTGTTGCCCTCTGAGAATTGCTGCCTTAAGTCGGGCGTTTGGTTAGGGCCTCAAGTTGTTGGATCAAACCCATTGTCTAAATATTAAGTTGGAAATTTAGTTTGAAAGCGAAATTTTCGAGGTGTAAGGTGTACGAAACAATAAGATAGACTCTGGTAAATTTTTCTTTTGTTTTCTATTCTTTTCAATGTAATGTGAGAATAAAAACCGAACAAGCAAAACAAAGAATTGTGACGCAGATCTGTCAACGGTGGAGGCCAAGGGTTGCTGGTTTTTCGCCATGTAATACGGTAATGATGCCCTTGTTTTTGCGCTGCACTATTATTAAATGAGCTTAATTCGGTGGTGCAGATCGAAGCACGAAGGAATCGAGGAGTCCTAAGAGGAAAGATAGTCACCTGAATGGATAGCGGCTGTGGGACAAATGAACCTGGTCAAGTGCAGCTCTCACACGGACGTGAAGCAGATGGCTCAGAGCAAATCATAGGGGCGTAGTTTCAGCATTGACCTGGAATATCCCAAAGATCTAGTCCTGTTTGGAGGAAAAAGAAGATTTGATGATAAGTTCTCGCGATTTAGAATAAAATTGTATACAGATGCTATCGAGACAATCTACTCGTTGCTTGTCTGGATCTGTCTCTGGCACCTCGATGTTTCATAGTGCATTGCATTTTCGATACCCTCCACGTGGCTTTGCGGAGTCGATTCTTGGTGCCACTCTATTTCTTAGGCCCACAATATCTACTATAAAAATTCCGAGCGATGCATGTTGTTGCACTACGGTCGCCGCTTTCTATTCCTTTGATACTGTCTCGCGTTTCGCTCTTACATAATTATCAGGGATCATTATCAACTCTTTGATACGTTGGCGATCATGGTGGTCTAATAATCAACCTTCTTTTACATAATGAAAAAAAAAAAAAAAATTCCAGACTACGGTCCTGTGAATCTTCTCCCAGCCTGAACCTTCATGTTTTCGTTAGTCTTATTAAAAAACATTGATAAAATAAAAAAGCTGATCATAATGCTCACATATCCCGACTTTTGTTTTTACTTAGTCTTCATGTCTGTGCATGTCGACAACCTAAGATGAGAAATTTTACTTATTGAATAAACAATCACCTTTTCATGTGAAATACCACAGGAAGGAAAAATGGGAGCTTCCACTGTTGGTAACGTCCAAGAACAAACATGTTTGCATATTAGTTTCCTCGATTTTTCAACCGAAGAAGCCGAGGTAGTTCTATTAAGACACTGAGTTATTAGGTAGCTGAATGCCCGGCTTCCCACAAGACTCTGCTTATGCTAGTTCAGCCCATCAAATCATCGGAAGAGGTGTTGCTTAACCTGAGATGGCCGTTGCGTTTCTCTCGCGTCCATTTATAACCAGGCGATCCATGTAGAGAGTAAGACACTGCTCCTGTATTGATGGGGTAGAGATTCAAGTCCACACTCAGAGTAGCGGTCAAACACTGCAAAGAAATTTCTACAAGGCTACTGGGAGTAATGAGGACTCAGTCTGCCGCGCCAGGAAGCACCGGTACCACTTGGACACGAGCAATCAACCAGTTCCCTTTTCTTTATATTGGCCGCGCTCTTTACTTTGATAGACCTTTGTGAAAGTATACGAAGGAGATACCAGTTGTGGTGATTTTATCAGCAGCAAGCTTACTGGATAGGTAGGGGGTATAATATCGTGCATCGCTGAACGTGCTGAATTTCATTTTTTTTTTTGTTTTTTTTTTTCCAGATAGCTTTTTGTGAAAGTCTATAGACCGATTTGTCAATTGATCGTGGTAGGTATTCCTACTTGAATAACTCAGTTATTTTGCGCCTCGGATCATAGTTAGAAGAAGGAGCGAAGGAGACCAGGTTTAGTAGGCCTCCGCCGAGAACAGCTGACAAGGAGTCTGGAGCTTGGACTTCCCTTGATTCAATTCGACCGTGACATGTACGTGACACGAAGGGTTTATGTATTACGTTTGTTTGTTGATGTTTGTCCGAGGAAATCTGCATCGAGTTTGGAGAACGGTATTAGATCCCGACAAAGTTCAATCTTGCGAGAGCGAAAACTAGAAGACATCGTTTTCATTGGTATGGAACGAAATTTCGGGGTATTTTCAGTGTCGGTTCGGTTGGTTCGCGTGACTTTTCGCCAAAAGCATTTCGTCAGTTATGGGTGTGATCGTATTTTCTCTAAACGTTTTTACAAGCTCCCGATCGAGATAATGAAGAAACAGTGGAGAAAATTAACCGACATTAAGTCACTTGAAGATTGGTAAAAAAAAATTGTAGAAATTTCTGGGGTCTCATCGGGGACAGGTATATTTGGAAGCTAAACATGGCAATAACCAAAGGAAAATGTCAACTAGCGGTAGTGGTAACGCATAGCAAATATTGTACCCTTAAGTGGGAGATTAAGAATCTTTTTGGGGAGCCTGAGAGATTTGAGCCTTAACTGGCCTGGAAACTCCCAAATGAACTTGAGGAGTTGGAATAAACGAATCATTTAGTTAACAAAACCCCAAAGATTCTTGAAGCAACAATGACTGCCATCTCTAAAGTTCTAGATCCCTTGATTAGGAACCACATTCCTCTGCAAAGGCAAAGCAGCTATCCAACCGGGCCAAAGTGGCAGCAAATTGGGATCTACCAGTAAATCTCCATGCATGACAAGGGTACAGAGTTTTAAATTTATGCTATAATTTATTGTCAAAAGATGGCTGAAAAGAGACCTGCTTCTCCACCTCCTGGTTTTGATAAAGTGGAAGAGGATACATGGGAAGGTGTAAAGAATCCTCAACGAAAAAAACCTGTTAATGGTCATACAGGTGTGTTTGCATATCACTTTGATGACTGCATGTGTGGAATGGCTGGCTGGCCATGTTGTCGGGATGGAACCATATGGAGTTGTTGTGGAGAGACAGACAAGTACTGCCGCTGCACAAAGAAAAATAAAAAAGCGGCAACAAACACACAGGAAAAGAAAAATTAACTGAATCATTCTCAGGTCTTGAATTTAAGATATACATGTTATTTGGTTTTTTCTTGAAGAAGAATTGATAGCAGAGAACTCAATCCAGCCATAACAAGATAAACCATTTAGTTTCCTATTTAATGAGTATAATGAAATTTCCTGGGTCAGAACATGAATATGGCAATATCACAACATCAGCATCAATGAAAAGAGGTTGACTGGAGATCAAACACTTTATGAATTGACATGACAGCCTCTCATCTTATTGATGAAACAGTTTAATCATGAGTATTGGCCCAGTAAAAGTGTTAAGAAGTTCAAAGCTGACATGTTCTTATTTTTAAAGACATCCACTGTTTTCAGACAGAGATGAAAATTTTGATAATAGCTTTAAGTAGACTTGATTCAAGACTTATTTCATAGAAGAGAGATACCTGAGCTTAGCCCTTGTGAGGGAATCTGCCAAAGTAGTTAAAAAAAATGCATCAAAATGTAATAAAATATAAAATTTTTTCTCAGAAGTGTGACTACTGACTAGTCTCCTCTGCTAGAGAAGGAGGGAAGGGTTGTGTGACATCCCAAGCAACAACCAAACCAAGAGGTAAACAGCATTACTTAAATAGCCCTGATGGTAAAGTCAGAGGAATGAGCTTCAAAAGCTTCCCATTGTGTTCACATTTTACGACTCCTCCTCAATTATTATCAATACATTATCAGCTGAAGTGGCACATACAATACAATACAGTGTTCTTTATTTCAAGAGGGTAAATACATGATTAACCCAGTAAAGAGTTTTCTAACACATGGCCCTCAGTAAATAAACCCACCCATCCCACCCCAGGGGAGGACCTCCATCACACAGTAATCTCGTGTGTGGGAAATTAACGTCTCCTACCCCAACCCTGCAGGAGACAGGACCTCCATTTATTCATCCCTATCTGAGAAGACTAGAATATCTAACCATTTCTTGATGTTATAGAAAGGCAGCAAATTCTTCTCAATTATTTTAAGACCCTGAGTGTTGGTCCGGCCGGGGCTCGAACCCTCGACCTCCTGCACAACAATCCAGCACTCTATCCATTGAGCTAACCGGGAGGCGGTGTCATGAGTGTCAATGTCACACCAACTTATCTACCTTTCAAATAATTCATTAATTTTAGAGGAGAGAATTTACACTCAGATCTCAGGTGTTAACCAATCCATTCTCAGGAATGACTGAGAGGTAATTTCTTATAATCAATGCATTTTCAATCAGAAAGGTGACAAGAGTAACGACGAATATCAACTAGCAGATTTTGTTTATTTAACACCAAATTCTCAGTTTAAATTTTAAGAAATGTACGAAAGACAGTGTGGAGAATTGAATAATGGGTGAAAGTTTCTAAAGAAAGTGCTAGGGGGTAACAAGGTAATTTGGTTATATCAACCAAGTTGAAATTGTAAACTGGCCACCGCAAAGAGTTAAAAAGCTAACGAAGGGCTAATGCTTGAAACATCAGCTTTTTAACTCTTTATGGTGTCCAATTCACAATTTAAACTTGGTTGTTATAACCAAATTACAGTGTGGAGAATTGATAACTAGATCTTGGGAGTTAAATATGCTGATAGAGAAGTCTAACCAAAGTGCTACCCTGGTTTAGAATCAGCTGTCATTGTTTACATTAACACTCATCCTCCAAATCATTTCCTAGTAAAAGATCTCCAGTTATCATCCATCAATGTTTCGGGAAGCATGGAGTCCACAAATAGCTTTCCATTAAGATGATCAACCTCGTGTTGAATCAATCTAGGTGGCCATCCCACAGTCCTCCACGTGACAGGCCGAGCTTCTCTATCAAGTGCAGAAACTTCGATTTCTTTAGCTCGTGGAACGAGAGCCGAATAGCCTTTTAAGCTAACACAGTTCTCGCGTAATGTAACTAAAGTAGAATCAATTATTTTGTACTTAGGGTTGATTAAAACTGTCGGAGGAATCTTGACAATTCCAAACGTTTTGATGTCTTGATCGGTAACATCTGCTTCCTTCAACTCTTTGATTTGCTTGGCGGTTTTTTCAAGAGCAATCACTCGAAGTCTTATTCCAATCTGTGGCGCAGAGATGGACGAAACGTTAGCCTTTCTCATAACTTTGAACATTCGCTCTACCATCTGCTTGAACTCGGGAGAACGAACAGTTGAGATGTCCACAGTCTCTGCCCGTTGTCGAAGTGTAGGATCGCCGATTTGTCGAGCCTGTAAGCCGTCTAGTTTGAGGAGTTTCCTGATTGAGCTAGGAATCCATTTTGAAACTTGTCGAGCTTTGATAAGATGTGGAGCGTAAAAAGATCCTAACTGATAAAGATTCGTGAGAGAGAGAACCATAACCTTAGGAAGTTTGGAATAAGCTGCATGCATTGATGGCTTCCCTTGAGCCAGCGGTTTCTTGTCAACTTTTTTAATGTACGTTATGTATGAGCATATACAGTGTACGCATGATTTGAGGTGTGTGGGAAGATAGGGTCATAAATTCCTCCTATCTCCCCAATTTCTTCCAAATGGGGCTATGGCTCAAGTGGCTAAGAAGGAGCAGTGTTTGGAGAGAACCATTTTGAGGGGCTGGAGACCTGTTCATATCAAGGTGAGCAACCATTATCAAGGATCCCAACACCTTTAATGAGTAAAAGATAAACAGTTTTACCTTTCAATTGTTCTCAATGCAAGGTAAGAACAAACTAAATGAAGTCACTCAGAACTATGAAGACTGATGACTTTTCAATTAACAATGAATCACAAATCACCAGAACATCTTTGTTCGACTCATTTGAAGAGGAGGGTGCAGTCAATGCCACATTTTAGTTGAGAGTAACCAACAGCAGTTTCACTCCAGAGGAGAGAGAGATAATTTCTTTGAAAAAGAAGAAGAATTTTCCATTTGTTGCAAAGGCACTGAACAACCACTTGACAAGAATTCAACAAGGCCTTACCACCTCCCCTGCACCCCCCCCCCCCCACCACCCCAAACAGACTATTTCCAGTTAAAACGTTCTGAGGCAATAAAATCCACTAATACATTCCTTCCCCTGGCAGAGGGGGCTTCAAAAAGTGGGAGAAAGAAATACCAGAAAACAGGTATTTGTATGATAACTCATAGAAATTAAATAACAGAAAACAGGAACAGTGTTAAGCAGTGGCCACATGACAGTGAAACCCTTTATTAGTCTTAAGTGTATTCAACAAGGTGTCCCATTAAAACCTATTAAGGAGGGTTTGGAGAAGTACTGCAGAACACTTTCGATTGAGGGCAGCTAGTCCACCTTATGACACTTAAGGGTAAGGATGGTTTGGTTGTAAAACCCGTGATATATCTGGACCTCAAGTGTTGATTGCAGGCAGCTCTTATACCCTCTTTGCATCTCCATAATTGGACATCTGTAAATCAACAGGAATACAAGAGAAATAACAGTTTCATAAATTGAGCCTGTTAATGTATCAGTGACAGCATAATTTGATGTCAGTTCTCAAACGTTTGGCCAACTTGTTCCATATAAAGCAATGAGTTACCATTGAGTTCTGAATAAAAATGAAAACTCTATCCTTCACAGGTGCAGTCTTCCACTCCCAGGGTCCTTATATAACCAGTGCTAACCATTATTTTAAGAGAAATGAGAAAAAAACAGCTGCAAATTAAAACTACTGTAAATAAACTCTTGAATCTGCTGTGGAAAGCAAATTACCAGCAAGAGCCCCAAACTTGCAAACCCCTCCCTGTCTCAAATGGTATTTCCCTTAGTAAGGGCAGGCTACCAGTAACCATGTTTGTAGTTTCTTGTTTGCTTGTCACTAGAAACAGAGCAAACAGAGAATGGATGAGAGAAAACTGCTGCAAACAACCACTAAATATTTCACCTTGTTTGTATGACTTTTTCCATTAAATCATGGTCTGTGTGAAACAATGTCAGAGGAACAAAAATTGGAAAGGGGTTGAATCTAATATAAGCACAACCCCATTAGGTAATAATTAGCTAAACCCAGGTCCAGGAAGGGGCAGGGGAGGGGGGGGGGCATGCTCACAAAAATCTTTCTAGACTAATATGAGCTAATATCTGTATTATTTCTGAGTGTAATTTCTCCAATCGTTCTTTTGAAACGATTTATATAGCATGGAATCAATAAAGAGATTTCCCTTTAAGTGATCAACTTCGTGTTGTATGATCCTAGCTGGCCATCCCATAGTTCTCCAAGTGACCGGTCGAGCTTCTGTATCAAGCGCAGAAACTTCGATCTCTTTTGCCCGAGGAACAACTGCTGAATAACCTTCAACACTTAGACACCCCTCGCGGAACGCAAGTAGAGTTGGGTCAATTGTTTTGTACTCAGGGTTGATAAAAACTTTCGGTGGGACTAAAGCAATCCCTAGGCGTTTTAGTTCTTTATCCGTTGCTCCCTTGTCTTTTAACATTTTGATGTGTTTTCCAGTAAACTCCACCACGATTACGCGAAGTCCAACTCCAATCTGTGGCGCAGCGATACCAAAACCTTCCGCCTTCCTCATAACTTTGAACATTCGCTCAATCATTTGTTTGAACTCAGGGGAATGTATAGTAGTGATGTCCACTGTCTCTGCTTCCTCCCGCAATATGGGATCGCCTATTTGTCGAGCCTGCTGGCTGTCAATGTTAAGGAGTGTTCTGATCGAGCTGGGAATCCACTTTGAAACTTGGCGTACTTTGATACGAAGATTAACATTAGAGCCACCTAGCCTAGGTAACTTAGAGGGTGAAAGAGCCATAGTTTAGAGGTGAAATAGACGGACTTTCAGCGGTTTCTTCTTTTAAAGGGGCATTTGGTTGGACGCCAGTAGGGACAGGGTTAAACAGAAGTTTCTTTTAGGGGTCCAGTTAATAGTGAATCAGGCTGATACTGAACAAAGCCTGTCCCTAAATTCTCCTAATTCATTGTTCTTTTTTCCTATTAAATGAGTTAAAAAGTATGAGATTCTTCTAAATTTGTATAAATGAGGAATAAAGCATGGTGGCTTCTTAGAGGGATGGTGACATATACAAACTACGCCCCTCCCCCACACAGGTATTTTGTGATTTGTGGTCACTCCTCGATGGGATCAAAACATGGCGACACATCCTTCGACTTTTTACGCGCTTAGTGATGTTAAGCTACCTGAGAGAGTTGTCCTTTGGGACGAGACTGAGGTGGCAGAAAAACAGATTGAACAAGTCGGTGCGTCGGCTTGTGGAGCTACAGCAGTTTTAAATGTTCTGGTAATAAGCAGTTTAATCGTGCATCTATATATATGGCAGTGATATTTGTATCGGAAGATCACTGTATGAAGGAGCATTTAGTTACCGTGCATGTAGACAGAGCATGTCTGACTAGTAAGGTCAAATTTTTAGGTTTGAAATTTGGCATTTGTAAAAACTGAGCCTTTGAAAGGGAATTTTTCTCTGCTTTTAATAATACTCTTTTGACCCGACAAAAGAATTAGTTGCACCGCGTACCTAATAATACCCGAAATTTAGATTGTCATATGGATGTGTTAAACCGATAACAGAAAATTTCTGATGATTGATTGATTGTTTGAATTATTGATTGTTTCTAGAAATTGCTTGGAAGATCTGCATCAGTGGATGAGGCAGATAGCGCAGTAAAAACCAAGCTAAGAGATCTTGAAGCTCCTTTGCCACAATATCTTCTGTCTCGCAGTGTTGCAGGAACAACACATGAAGATCTCATCGAGGGTCTAGGTAAACTGACCTGTAGAGAAATTGTTGGAAAGTTCTTTCACATGTACCCTGAACGTAACTTTGACTTGGAAAATTGGCTGAAATATTGGCTCATAAATGGTGCCATACCTATAGCAACCCTAAATTGTCAAAAGGTACCTTTAAGTGATGGAACAATACCAGATGCTTGGCATCATCAAGTTATTTGTGGTGTGAGCAGCCGTGGGGTTCACCTTACAAATCCAGTGGCAGTGTGCCCCTTTAATGAAATAACAAAACAGCTATGCAGTGAATCTGTTCTTCTCATTCGCCGACATGACATTTTACAGCGATGGAGTAACACCAATGACTATTCTTCTTGGAACTCTGATGGAATAAATCAAAGATGGATGGAATTGAAAGTCCAAGAGCAGATTAATCGCATGGTAAAAGAAGAAACACTGCTTCTACTTCATGGAAGTGAAATTAAACATAGAGAGCTGTTAACAACACACATCACCATTCCTGCTGCATACAAATCAGGGATCACTCTGTTTGCTCTAAGAGATTCTAACACACATCGACTTCTAGAAAACACCACTGAGCTTCCTATTAAGCTTACTTATAGGGAAAGAGATATTGGAGAACAATCCTCTGTTGGGGAGATAAATCTGAGTATCAATGTGTGATGTATGCTGGAAACTATCAAAAAAAAAAAAGACAGACACTAATGTGGGGCCCAGATTGTAGACTGTTGCTCGAGTGTCTACAAAAAACAATCTAATGATAACAATGGAAACAAAAAGAACAGAAGTTGTCAAGCATGACACAATTTGACACACTGTCAATAAATGCTGGTGATTTTTTATCACACACTTATTTATTATTATTATTATTGTTATTTAGTAAGGTGATATTTCTTGCCAAATCTTTCAATAAAGAATGTAAATTTACTACAGACACAATAATTATGCTCTGTTGAAATACAAATTAGAAATTCTTTTAAATATAGGTGAAATAATTACTATCGTGCATGATTTGATACACATGAATGAAGTCAACATGTGTTAGCTGTGAAAAAATAATTTTTTTTAAAGATGCTCCTTGCAAAATATACATAACCAAGATTCATGCATCTTATTATCTAAAGGATGTGTGTATATAGCAGAGCTCTCAAATCCCATGCATTGGGCTTGAGACTCACACAAACAAATTCAGTCTCAGTACCCTCTTGCACTGAAACTATTGATTCTCGTGCATTTAAAATTTGTGATTAAAAATGCAGCATTAGTTAAGTACCTATAAATTTAATTACCTTTCTAAGTATAATTTGAACGCTTTCCAACAGCAGAATGCATGTCCTAGTAACTAAATTTTTTCTACAATTTTCTTGGGGAGTGTGCCACTGTAGCACCTGACTCCAAAGCAGCCAGCATATCAACTTGAGCACACTAATAAAATTATACATACATTAATACTACCATTAAAGGTAATGCCAGAAAAAAATAAATGTCCATGTGCAGAGAGATTTAAATAAAGATCTTTGCTTTAGATTTTAACTGGTCGAAGCAGTGACCCCAATTATGACACCCAGCTGTGCCCAAGCTCCTCTGAGAGAGTGATAATTATATTCTGGAAATTAGTCACCTTGGGCCCTAAATCACGGGCAATAACTATCCAGTAAGACCTGAGTTGTCAGAAATATAAATGATAATTTATGTTTTATATAATCAACGACTGCTTTTTAAGTTTTGAAAAGGGTTTATTCATAACAAACCACCTAAGTTACAACGACTGTTATATCAGAGAGGCACGCTTTGTCAAGCCCTTGTCCGCCCTCGTTACTTTTCAAGAACGAGCTTTGACCAGCGGCATTACTATAAGCCACTTAGGGTATTGTATAGTTTTCATCAGAAGGCATCTGGGAAAAAAAGCAACAGAGATGATAGAGTGGGTTATTATTGCAGTTCTTGCTTGTGCGTTGAGCCTTTTGCTAATTGACGTTTTGAATAAGAAGAAAACTGAGATCAATGGAGCTCATGCTGTGGTAAGCTTTGATACATTTTTTGCAAATTTCGACGGAAACTCTGGAAACGTGAATAGAAAGATCGCAAAAGTTCTCTGTTATCATTGATCGAGTGTTTTGTCTTCTGTTTGTTTCAGGTAACTGGCGGGTCAAGTGGAATCGGAAAAGCCTTAGCGATTAAACTGGCCAAATGTGGAGCCAATGTGACGATTTTAGCTCGAAATATGGTAAGGTTTTTGTCTTGTTTGTCTTAGATCATCATTCGCGTTCGCATTGTTGATCTATGCTGATCATCATACGACTCTCAGTCCGCGTCGTGATATGGGATGACTCATAAATGTATATTGTAAAGAATAGAAAAGCAAAATACATAATTAGTTACGTTTTTACGACGAGGCTAATTGCCCCAGGAAACTTAGTTCAGTCCAGATACTGTCGCAGGGCCGGACCTTACAGCACCCCTCCTGAGGACCACACCCCTCCCTCATAATTTCATCACAGGCATAGCTACAGCGACAAAAGGATTGAGACACCTATTTTTTCTGAATTTTAAGCAAGTTGTTCTTCTTGCCCATTAGATTCCACTCCAGCCAGGCCCTCTTCAGAAATGATGTGCTTTCTTTTTATCACTAACAGTGACTTTGCTTTTTTACTCAAGATTGAATAGAGGGAGGGGTAAGGCAAACGAGAAGAATGTATTATAAAAGAGAAGAGAAAAGTAGATGTTTTTATTACCATATTTTTTTAAAAAAAGTGATTGATCTTGTTTTGTTACTGATTGTAGCCTATTGTAGGAGGGTGGGAGGGGTGGAGGGGGTGGGGATAAAGGATGCCGGTCTCACCCCTCCCTAACAGGAAAGAGTGATGACATATTCATTATGGTTAACAACCTTTTATACCCCCAATTACCTCTAAAATGCAACTGGAGGGAGGCTATACCATTCTTGGCACTGAAGGCTTTCCAGGCCTTTAACGCTACCCTCCTGCTAAGATAAAAACTACTCTTTCTAGCTAAATCCTGGCAATTCTGTAGTTTATCCAAAACTGATGTGAATGTTTTGTCAACTTGTTCATCCAAGCCTAAAACCATGATTTCTCCGATTGTGATGAGAATGTTAATATATATTTTTAATTACTTACCTTATCAGAATAGACTAGAGGAAACAGTAAAAGAAGTAAAGAAACACCTAGCTCCAGAGAGGAAGGTACCAAAATCTCTCCAGTACCTGACTTCATCTGTAATCTTGAAGACTTGCTTCATGTGTCAGATATTAATGAACTTGAGCTTCTCTTTCTACTGCTTGCTTATTGAAAGTCTGTATATTTCAAACCAAAAGTGTATTCCAATTCAGGTTTTTGCTCTGTCTGTGGATCTTACTACTAATGCACAAGATGTAGAAAGTACTTTAGATCAGGTAAGTGCATCCTCTTACTGATAAAAGGAAAAATAATACTAAAATAAATGACTTTTCTGTTCAAGTTATGCTACTTTATATTTTTAAACTACCATAAGGTTACCTTGACTCACAGAGATATGTCAAACATTTTGATGATATTGATGTTAATGAATTTATAAACACAAAACAGGCACTTCCCTTATGTGACCGAGGCAGGTTCTGATGTTGTCATTTGAACAACGAGACAGACTTATAGCCACAATAAAATTTATTTATACAGGAAAGTACAAAAGAAATAATACTGATAAAAAGAAAGGGTGATTGCAAGCGAATCCTCAGTAAAATAGGTCACTAACTTGAGGTTTCATGCACTGGAGTTACTTTTTCTGTGACCCAGAGGTTCTGAGCTTGTAAGTGCTGGTCTTGACACTCTGAACTACTGAGTTAAACTAACTGTACTTCTTTCATAAGGAATCGAACAATAGCAGGAAATTCTCTAAAATTTTGGAAGTTAGGTGTGATTATTCTAAAGGAAATTTATGATGCAAATCCTGTGTGTATGATAATTTGGTTATCATAGGAAATAGTTAGGTGTGATGGTGCGACTTAAAGGAAATTTATGATGCAAATCCTGTGTGTGTGTGATAATTTGGTTATCATAGGAAATAGTTTCTGAAGATGTAATTCTAAAATTATAACAAAAAATATTGCAATGTCATGCACAATTGTGAGCCTGGTCACACTTAGACTCTAAAATATTCAACCAATTCAAAGATTTAAACATTTTCATTCAAAAATATTTCTGTTACTGTTCAAAATTGTGATGATTTCTTTGCAAAGTTCAACTGATTTTACAATAGCTGTGCCCAATAATCATGTTCATCTTTAATGTGAAACTGACATTGCACCTTGACCTTGATCTAATGCTTTGTTTGAGTATTTGTGTGAGTGCATGTGTGCTTGTATATCTAAGTGTGAGAGTGAGTGTATTGACACGTGACTGTCCACCTTACCAGTCTGGTTATTTGATTGTCTTTCTAATAATAAGAACATAGCATGTTTTTTTTAGGATATCCTGCATCCTTATTTACTTAATTTTCTTAATGATTACTTATTTAACTTTATAATATTGTAAACTGTAGGTCAAGTAAAAATGTGTTTTGTTTTGTTTGTTTTTGAAATTATGACATATCCATGGGTATAATCCCAGGTCAGTCATTTTCTTTTGTGGCTAACTGATGATGTTGGTTTGTTGTGCAGGCATCTGAAGCCCTGGGCCCAATAGACATTCTTATCAACTGTGCTGGCTTTGCAGTCTGTGGCTTGTTTGAGGAAACTTCAATTGAGGATTTTAAGGTTGAATTTGAGACTACAGTTTATCATCAAAGATTTGTCTGATGTGATTTTCAAGAAAGTGGAAAAGCCTAAGTTTGACAGCTTTCATTATTGAACCTTGTCTTAATATCTCATGGTTTCCCATGGCATTTATCTTCTTCAGTGGCAGATCCAGGGGGAGGGTCCGGGGGGTCTGGATCCCCCCCCCACCAGACCTGACACCTACAACTTTGAGACTAAAACTCTTACATTGACAGGATTGTATATCGCTTTTTAACTCGCTGATTCTTTTAATGAATCCAAGTAAACAGTAAGCAGTCAAGGAATTATAACGTGCAACCGCGACTTGGGGGGAGGGGATGTGGGGGGTGTGGGGGAGAAGTAATTTGCCTCAAAAGAGTCCAACAGTCCTTTCTGAACCAAAGTTTGGACCTCCCAATCAAAAATTCCTGGATCCACCTCTGTTCTTTCAGTCAATTTGAAGACTTAAAGATGTCAAGACTAGCATGCGTTTGCTGAATTTCATTAAATATTTAGTGATTTGAAAGAAAAAAAGGGTTATTTTTTCTACTTTTAGTAATGAACACTATTTTAAAGTTTCTCCCTCTTATTTATTGTGGCAGGAACCTTTCATTTTAGATTTGTACACGTTTGGCAAAAAAGAAAAAAGCTAAATACTGTGCAAAATTCTGTGAAATTTTACAGGCAATGATAAACACAAACTATTTGGCTAGTGTGTTCACAAGTCATGCTGTTGTGAAGAAGATGAAGCAGAGGAGAAAAGGTCACCTTGTGTTTGTATCATCAATAGGAGGGCAGGTACATGATGGCAGGGTTGAGTTCTAAAATAATATGAGTTGTGGCAATATCATGACAGTCAAATACTTCACAGCTCCCTCTTTGTTGAAATTAAACTTTCTTAAGTGCAATTGAGACATTTCTAACTAATTTAACCGTAACTTAACACTATATATATCCACTGGTTACAATTACAGACCGAGTTAACTTTATTATATCAAAATTAAAAACTAAGCTTTCTGGTCTTAAATAAATTATTGTCTTTCATTAGCCAGGTCACTTCACTCAGAGATCCGTGTTCATACCTGATCCATGCATCTTACTTTATTTTGCTTCTTCATGTACATGATTAATTAACGTTATTTTTATTCAATGTCTTCCAGTTTGGTATATTTGGCTTTACTGCTTATTCACCTTCCAAGTTTGCAGTTAGGGGTTTTGCAGAAACGTTGTTTATGGAGGTATCTAAGTCCTATGTTCTTTTCACTGAGGCATGCCTCCTATTTAATAATCATCTATATCAAGTAATTGTTCTATGATTGATTCCTTAATTGTTATGTGGGTACAATGAGGAATGTATGACTCTTTGATGGAAATGCATTTGCCTCAAGGTTAGGGGAACTCTGGAATATACAGGGATTGAATTACAGGCTCCACTCTAGTACGTTTCACTGTGGTCTTGAGTGAGGCAATGTACTCTCGTGGAGCTAATTTCCTTTCCTGGAGAATAAATGGGTAAAGGCAATTAAACTTGATAAAATACAGTTAGGTACTTACATTTCTCTAGGTCTCCATGAAGCTAATACTTTTGAAGCAACAAAGATGAAAAATTTCCGGCAGCCTTTATAACTTAATCAAGTTTGCATAAAATGTTTGAGCTAATGTGTGGGAGTTCAGTGATCTTTTGTTTTGATCTTCTATTTTTGCAATAGGTTTTGCTTCACAATGGTTTGATAAGGCCCTCAGCTTATGACTCAAAAAAGTTATTTTCCCTCTGTTTGGTTATTTGCAAGCTATAACCCCGGACAAAACTGTTGAGACATTTCAATGCAATTTTTAATTTCCCACCATGCAACAATCATTTCCAAAAGGAACAAACTTGCCCCCCTCCCCACCCCTGGTACAATGTTGTTGGGGCTTAACAGCTCAAGCATGTATTTCTTGTGCTACCGCAAACAACATTGCAATAAGGGAGGGGGGAAACTGAATCTTTGAATTTGCGACGGCAAGTATTTTTGTCAGGGTGAGTGCAAAAAATAGGTATTTTTGTAATGTGTCTCAACAGGTTTTTTCCGAGGTTGAAGGTGGAAGGAGGAGATTGGCATTAAGTAAATCTTGGAGAAGTTTAACCTCCCTTAGCATCCAGCTCTTCTCTATTTTGGTAGGTGAAGCCATACAATATTGCTGTCTCTGTGGCCTTTCCACCAGACACAGACACACCAGGATTTGAAAATGAGAATAAGAACAAGGTAAATAGCAGAAACTGGCTAAAAAAAAATATTAGTTTAGCAGACTTGGTGCCATACCCAATATGGCTTGAAGCTCAACTAAATATTTGACAATTAATCACCAAAGTGGAGGTATATATATAGTAGTGAGTATTTACTAAGCTCGCTGTGAAGTGGTAAGGTGAATATCTACCACTTTCACAAATACTAACTTAAAGGTGAATAAATGTTAGTTTTAATAAATTAATTATATACCACACAGATACCAAAAATTATTTTAATACTGTAAATATACCATAAAATGGCACCAATTAATATGTCCAGAAATGCATCCATTAACGTCCTTGGCAGATGTGACAAAATTTTTTGAAACCAAGTCAATGTTATTGTATTTGATAGTTTTGACAAATTATGGTCAAATTCATCAAAGCAGAATCAGGTTGGCAGATTTGACAATTTCAACCAATTTCTATTTTTGTTATTACCTCCATTTTTCAGTGCTTTCAATAAGATTTGAAATAGGTGGCTACCTCGGTACAGCACCCACCGGAGAGTGACTTGAGTGCGACTTGAGCATGGTGAAATATACCTGGCGACTCACAACAGAATGCCCGCCGGAGCTCCGGTGGGTGCCGGGTCTTCTTGAAAGCACACTGATTTTTGCACATATCTCTAAAATGGTCAGAAATTAAACTTTTGATGGGAACTTCTATTTCTTCAGCTGCTTGAAGGTGAATAGCCCTTGCTATTCACTGCCCAACTAGCAAATCAGCATGCACAAAGAGCACTGTTCACTCGTGTGGTATATGCTAATTTTAATTTTTGTTTTTATATGAAGGAAACTGAAAAGCATGGATAACTTTACAACATACCCTTCCTATTGCATTTCAGCCTGAAGAAACGCATCTAATCAGTAGCTCAGGAGGTCTTTTCACCCCAGAACAAGTTGCAAGTAACATAGTTATAGGAATCAAGGTATGAAGACATGTTACATAATTATGGAAGATATTTGCTACAGTTCGTTTCCTTTGAAGACCAGTTATTATTTATCGTCTGGGAGGATGGAGGATTTTGAGGGGATCACATGGTTTTCAGGGGGAATGAAAGGGGTATCAGTAGTTGACACCAGAGTATAAAGTTGGGGGGGGGGGGGACTATAGAAAATTGAATCCCAATGACAGGGTCGTAAGAATATTACAGATTGTTACATGGCTGTGTCTCACAAGGACTGGGAACTACCGAATTCACGAATTTGATTGGCTGAAATCAATATTGAAAGCGGTCTAGATTTTCCCATCTTGACCGGCATCTAGACCGGTCTAGAAAAAAAGGTACAAAGAATTTTAAAAATTGGCATATAAGACACAGCCATATAATAAACTTCTTATTAACTGAGCTAGGTCAGTCTGTATGGGAGAATCTCGACCTCGGTCGCTGGTACAGACCTCACTGCGTTCGGTCTGTACTGGCGACCTCGGTCAAGATTCCGACCTCCATCAAGACCTCCCGCTCAGTTAATAAGAACTAAATCTTAACCCTTTCACTCACGTAACTCCCACGAGTGACCAAGACAGAATTTCTCCTTACAATATCAATACAATATCAAGCAGACAAGTAATGAGAATAAGGAACAAAGAAAATCAGTGATCATCAGTTGATCCAATACTAATTTCTCCAAACTAACATCACAACCATTGTATGGCAGACAGTTAGGAAAATTACTAATGAGATCTTGGGAGTGAAATGGTTAATATAGGGATCAGGTACATTTTATCATGACACAACCAAAATACTCCGAACCCACCGGGCGACGAATAATGACCGGCTCCTTACTGTCTAATGGGTGGCAAGACGATAACACGTAAGCAATATGGTCGATATCTTCTGGCTTATTTATTTCCCCCTCTTTAACAATGGTTATTACCTTCCAAGGTCATTATCTAGCCTGTGTACAGCCGCGCCAACCCTCCAAAAGAAAATCGGGAAGGGCCTCTTCTGATTTTGCGTTGAAGGGTAGGGGGCGGCTGTACCGACAGGCTATCATTATCCCGTATGACGGTTAACTCAGGCCTAGTGGCTCTGAAGGCAGGGTCTGCACCGAACGCTTTGTTCTGGTCCACCGTTAATTATCGGTTCTTTAACACGCAAAGAAATAAAATTACTAGGAACATGCATGGGAAAGCGGATAAATTATTCCACGAATCTGCTTTAAAGTTTGTTATGTTATTTTTGTCGGTTTATTGTTACACGTACTGAGTTGAAAATCTCCGACAAATTGTGATAATCATTTTTGTTGTCATTCAGGACAGACGACTCATTATATCATGTGGCTTTGATGGATATGTAGTGAGTACGCTGACAGCAGGTTTAGCTCCGATCTCTTCGTTAATGGAGCTACTAACCCAAGTACGTTGCTTCTGTACAAAGGTAACAGGTGACGTCGCCCCATTGCACGGTCGCCCCCAGTTCCGTTGCCCCTAAGGGAAGTTCCGTCTCCCCAAAATATGGTTGGGTCGACCCCAACTTGAAGCTGCGTCGCTTCCAACTTTTTGCCCTAGTTTATTTAAGGGTCTAAACGTTCTTTGACCTAAGTTTAAAGCTTGGTGGTTCAATGGCCCACGTATCAAAACCTTCAACCAATGATCGCAATGTTGCAACGGAACTTCACTTTGGCCGGGTGACGGAACTGGAGGTGACCGTTCAAAGAGGCGACCTCACCTTTTAAAACACCACTAGCAAATGGTGACGCTTAAGAGGAGCAACTCCTTTGGTACAGTATATTAAAGAAGGAAAAGAAGACGTATGTGAGAAACTTAAAGTCGTTTTATGAAATAGTTAGTCAAATGGTGTAATGTCATCCAACAGCTCGAGTGAGCTTCACAATCTTTTTGTGCACGATACTGAGCTGTGAGATTTGAACAAAATTAATAAGTTGACTAGTATCTTCTTTCTTCCCACAGGTTATTCTGATGGGACCACTCAGATTTGTGCTGGCGTTCTATCTGTATTATTATGATCGTATTGTATTTAAAGGGATGCAAAAGAGAGAACGAAGCAAAAAGACAGAGTGAAGTGACCTTACCTGGTCATTGGACAAAGTAAACGCATGTTTGAAATGCCTATAGCAGCATACCAGCCCAAGTGAGGGGTGGCGTTTTCCAGGGTTGACTAAAGACACCATGGAACGGAAATTAAGAACTTTTTTCCGAGTGTGAATCTTTTTAAGACTGAAATCGTTGTAATTGATCAAGTACGAGATTGCAAATCTTATTTAACAGTTTCAATTCGCATCAATAAAGGTACAAGAGTTTTTATTGCTGCTTTGTGGCTTTGTTCTCACTGTTGTGGCGGATTCATAGTTTCTAGCACTTTTCTCCGGTAAGCAGTGATTACATTGATGTACGAACTTGTACCATTTATCTATGGCACACCTGCATTTTGTCACGAAAGGTTGAGCCAAGGTTTCTCGCAGTTGTGTACCGTATCGAATCTCTCTTTATATCTACTGTTTTATATTATCCATCGGCCAAAGTATTTACATATTTTGTATACTTATTGATATTTAGTCATTTCTTATGTTTTTTCTTTTTTTTGAATGATTTTATTTATTTGTAAATTTATTTGATTTTGTTTTTAATTATTTTTTCCCTTAAGATTTATGATTCTCTTTTTTTTTTCCCTTTGGTAATACAGTAAGCGTTCAAGGCAAGCAGACACATTACATCAACAACAATAGAAAAGTATTTCCACTTCAGTCCACTGCTTGTACGGCATTTCTAAAACTATTTCTCCAATTATGTCTAAGAACGATATCCTTACATGCTGCATACTCGAGCTGAGTCAGACAAAATGAGCCGCTCGTTTTATCTGACCTGCGGTGTTTTTCCACGGCTGACTTCATCTTCATACTTTGTGCCCTTGGATCTTCGAGATTGTAGACTGCAGTGCCAGTGAGCATACTTTTAGCAAGGAAACGCTTTGTATTTTGAAACTTCGCGATAGCAGGGGGCTCTAGCATAGATTTTAAGTAAAAGGTGATAAAAGAGTGACAATATCGGTCATTAGGTAGGCTTATTAAACACTGTGATTAGGCGAAATCGCACGCTAATTTTGGACAAACATACTATTACTGAGACTAAATTTAACTTCTTCCCTAAGGGTTGAAAGTTTTGCATTCTGCGGTGTCTACCCTCAACCTGAATTCTAAAACTACGTTCATTCTTTCCTCTCTCGTCTCCGCATTTACAACTGTTACCTACAGGTGTGATAAATGCTGTAGCGCAGATTGAGGAAGACTGGAAATAAACAGTTTAATGCGGAGGAGGATGTTGGGGCGTGCCTGAAGTATTAGACCTTCTTGTGTGGCTATTTCATAACGGTTATTTATTTATTTATTCATCGACAATACTTTAGCAGAGATGCCTAGTTCAGCATATGCTGGTTTAAATGGGGCTCTGCATAAAACAAATTACAATACAATTTCATCTGATACAGTATAAAACAAATGTATAATATAACTACTAGAATATTTACATGTTACAAGTTAGTCTGTTTATGTACAAAAGATTTTCAGAATTCCGTATATTGGATGGTAGAGAGTTCTAAGTTTATAGATTATAGATATGTTGTAGAGTGAAATTTTGCTAATTAGAGACTCGAATTTTGCCATGACAGCTATGGTCCAGTCTTAACCCTTACTCTCGCAAGTGATCAACAAGTAGCTTCTCCCTTGGAAATCCTTACATTATCTAGCATACAGGTAATGAGAATCATGCTCAAACTTAGGAGCCGACCTTTTAACTTTTGAGGGGGGTGGGTGATTTCTGGTCATCAAGAAAATTTTTTTCCAGCAATCTGCAGTGCAGGATATTTTTTTCCGTTCTAAATGCTCTTTTTTTCTGTTACATTTGGGCTGCATGCAGTTTTTTCTTCCAACAAGCGCTTGCAGGAAATTTTTTTTCAAAATCACCCACCCCCTCGGCCCCCCTCAAGAGTTAAATGGTCGGCCCCTTATCAGGTAAAAGTTGTTATCGTGATCTAACATCAAATTCATACAACTAATTTCTAAGGAAATGTGTTGAGGAGAATTAACAATCAGATCGTGGGAGTAAAAGAGTTCATATCATGTTTTTGGTTCGATACTTTTTTTTTTTGTATAAGAGACAAATTAAACTCTTTTATCGTTAGTCTTTTTGTCGATGGTATTCCACATTTTTGGATTCTTTCCTAACGTGGATGATGTCTGGATGTCTCTTTTGATAATACTACTTTTTGTTTATTATTTTTCAACTGTATCTTACCCACGCAGCTAAAGAATGTTTTTTGATAAAACTTGATACGTGATCGTATTCAGGAAACTGCCGACCCTTTGATAATTTTCAGTGATCCCTGTCGATCAATTATGTAAAACTTAGTTCGAGCTTTATCTTAAACAAGCTAAGGGTTTCGAAAATACGAAGCGTTGCGACAAAAAAATTAACGTGTCTCGGATGATCATCTATGTTTTCTTCTCGAAAATAGATATATTCTAGTATTACCTTTATGAGCTAAATATAACCCTTACTAAGTAAACGCGACCCCACCCCTGCGGGCATGACCTTGTGGATGCGCAGCAAGTGTGCGCAGTTACGTGAGTTTGATTCAATTTTTGGAATGCAGCTTATTTTGCGCCACCAGTGGAACAGTTTGAAGCATAATTCCTAATGTCCAAGCTACTCAGAGGATCTAAGAAAGTACCTACACAGCTAGACCTAAGTATCATCGAAGTAAAATCAAAGGTAAACAATAATATGCGTCGAATCTTTCATCATAAACCAAATCGTGCAAAGTAAAGCTTTGGAACTGTCGGTGTATGAGTCGATAAGAAATTTATATCTTCTCTCCGCAGTTTGATGCAGAATTTCGCAGGTTTCCCTTGGATAAAACGCGGCTAACGTCGTATGAAGATTTCTACAAGCATGTGCAGGTGATTCACAAGTTACAATCCATTCCGTTCTCAACATGGTATACGGACATGCATGGAGACCTACTCCCAATAAACAACGATGATAATTTCTTGCGGGCTGTGACAACGGCAAGGCCGCTTTTGCGGGTTTTCGTTCAGCGCAAAGGTACGAAAAATACAACTAACTTAGATACATTAAGTTTTTCTGTCGTTTTTTCTCGCATTGGTAAATGTAAGTTTCTAAATTATGGCCTAAAACGATTCATTTCAACCTTGACAAGTTTCTAAAATCGTTGGTCTTCAGTTTAACTTTGGTCTTATCGGCTTAGTTTGAAATTCTTATCGTTCTTTCAAAATTTAGGTAGCAATCGAAGTCAGTATTAGTTCTTTGTCTTGAGTAATATGCTCTTTCGTAGACCAGACATGTTTCAGATATATTGAACCCATAAATGAATTTTCCAAGTTAAATTCAATTAAGACCCACTTTGATGTTGCAGTTTGTTGACTCAAAGGACTATTGAACCATCACTTCGTAAGCTGCTTTTGCTTTAGTTTTGACATGGAAGTGATGAATTTTGTCAAAAGTTGTGACAGGAAAGGTGTCACTTAAATTTCCATATTTTTTCCTTAAGAGTTTGTTTTTTTTTGCTTTAAGTTAGTCTAACTTTTACAACCAAAAGATGTTTCTGTGTGTTACTGGACCCTTAATTTGCGCACAAAAGCCTACTCTGTACCATAATTGTGGAGATATAGGGGAATTTCTGATACACATCGTTTGATTAGCTGGCCTTGGAGACATTTCATATTTGTGACATGGACCCTTATTTTGCCTTGACACAGTGAAAGTAATTCCTGAGCAAACACTAAAAGGTACCTCTAGTTTCTGATTGTGAAACCAATGGGGTCTTTTTTTCCATATTCTAAGCTTTCAGACTGAAGTTTTTTGTGGGTATGGGATTGCTTTTATTCATCCTAAAAATGTTTTGGGAATATCTAAGCTTACTCACCTCCTTAAAAATTGCAGTGTTAATGATTGGCCTCTCTATACTTAACTTCGGGCAGTGAATTTGTTCACCTTTGGATTTCGATTGTAGCATTTGCAAAATGTGCAAGTGATTAGAAAGCACTGTTTCCTGACAGTATTTGAGATGTCTCGGAAATCCGTCAGTGTTATAACTTTTAGGAATTTCATGTTATGGGAAGAGTTAAAATGAGCTGTGTGTTTTTTCAGTCCTTGAAAAATTTTTAATCACAAACTGATAGAAATTCATTGTGGGCAGCTTCTAATAGTAAAATATTTTGTCTGGCAATTAACCAACTTTTGCTGTGAGCATCTGATGAAAATAGATCAGTCATTGAGTGATAAGGGCGTGAGTTTTGTAGACAGAAATGGTACTCTGTTCATGTTTGAAATCCTTTAAAATCATTGGGAGGATGTTCAAATGTACTGAAATAGAGCTGTTGTACAAACATGAACACTTATGACATTCCTGGACAAAATATTCCCTGATGTTCTCCTGGAGTGAATGCAGGTACACAAATGCATGTTACTGTATGGATCCATTTCTAAACTTCTTTCTTACTGTGTCTTAAAATTAGACAGTGGTATTTTATCTTACTGGTAAGTAAAATACATGTAGATTTGGGAAGATGGGAAATTTTATACTTGGCCTTTGAGTGGAGAAAGATGTGAGGTATTTGTGAAGAGTAAAGTATAGGGAGATGCTTAATTGGGTGTGCTGTGAGCATTGAATCATATGTCAGGGAGTTCGGATTCTTGATTTCACTATTGGATGTTCTGAGACACTACAGCAGAAACTGGCAGCTGCTTGGGTCCTAAGCTTTTGATAAAAGGTTAACATTTTCCTACAGATACAAATGTAAGGTAACATTTTTCATTTCAGGAGGTAGTGTTCCTGAAGAGAATGCCTTACCCCCTGAAGTACCGAGGCGTCGAAACTTGTTATCTAATCTCACAAACCCAGCCAAATCCCATCTCAGTAGGATATCAATCAGTGGCCCGCAGGATTTCCGACGAGTTTCTGCAATTGTTGATGTGGACATTATCCCAGAAACCCAGCGCAGAGTTAAATTATTGAAGCACAACACAGATAAACCACTTGGATTCTACATACGTGATGGAACGAGTGTTCGTGTAACACCTAGTGGACTAGAAAAAGTTCCAGGAATTTTTATTTCGAGGCTTGTTCCCGGTGGGCTTGCAGAAAGCACTGGTTTGTTGGCTGTAAATGATGAGGTTCTAGAAGTAAATGGTATTGAAGTGGCCGGGAAAACTTTGGATCAGGTGACAGATATGATGATTGCTAATAGTCACAACCTTATTATAACTGTGAAACCCTCAAATCAGTTCAACAATCCTGTGCTTGGAAGACTGAATCGCACTGAGCCAGATCGCATGAAATCACAAAGCCTTACAAACTTAGCAACACATTCTATTCATAATCCAGTAATTACTACAGGATCACCAACAATGCATCACGCTTACCACAATGAATTGGCCGAAGAAATCCCAGACAGTGACGAAGAAGACCACCCAACAGTCGATGAGGATGGCATTTTGTCAATATAATCATTTATCATTCCAAAGTCATGAAGGAGACAAATCTATGTAGAAATATTGTTACAAGAATATACGTGAATGTATAGTTTAAACTCAAGAGCAATTTTCTATGTGAGAGGAACTTTCTATGTTTTAGATTTAGATATTAAAGGACTATTTCTTCAAACAAAATGAACTGAACTACTGGTTATGAATCAAACTTTGATAAAGAAATCAACAATATTTTACTCATGTGATCAATACTTAAATAATTTTTTGTGAACTTTTTGAATAGTATCCTTTGTGTTTTTTATAAACCACTCAGAGACTTTCCACCCATTTGATATAGTAACCTATAGAGTGCATTTTAAAGTGTTGTTAGACCAATGCCAGTGTAATTAAAACAGCCAGTTAGGGGTAAGGAAAATATTGCAGGGAGATAATGAGAACAAAAATGCTTTATGTGCGGGAAAATGAGAAATGCCAAGGTGCAATTAATTTAAGTTTTGAATCTGGTTTGCTAAGCCTTCAACTCCCAAGATCTGATTGTTAATTCTCTCTAACAGCTACACATTTCCTTGAAAATTAGTTACGACAATTTGGTGTTAGATCAAGATAACTTCTTCCCGATGAGTTTGAGTATTCTCATTACCTGTTTGCTGGACAATGGGAGGATGTTACAGGGAGAAGTTACAGGATCGCTTGTGGGAGTTCAGGGATTGAGAGACAGATGGCACAAGTTTTCCAAGGCCAATTACAACACAAAGCATTCCTTGGTCACTTACAACACTCCAATTAAAATTTGCCTCATAAATTGATGTTTTCTTTTTGTATTCCCAAGGTGTCCTGTTTGAAACTCTTTAGCTTCCAAGATCTTATGATTTACTCTTTTTACTAAATGCTCTACATTTCCTTGTAAAGAAGTTAAGAGAATTTGGTGCAGTATCAAGGTAACAGTCTAAAGCTGATAAATGTGTCAGTTCTCATCACCTGTTTACAAGAAAGTGTAGTGATGTGGGGAGAATCTACATGTTAATCAAGGGAGGAGCTAAGTTGTTAAGGGAGGGCAATTGTAACCACTTTGCACAAGAATACATTTTAGTCTGCATTTGGTGTTAGATTTTAACAGAAAGCAGGTTGAAAAATGGACTATTTAGGCAAGCATGATTGCTCATAACTCATAATAAAATATTTAGGTACAATATTTTCAATGTAATGTAAAATACTATCCAGTGATGTTTCTTAGATAAGGTACTTTGAACTTTGACCAGTTCCACCCAGTGAGCGATATCTATTTCATTGCCTCAGCTTTTTGCACTATTCCTCATTAATTTTTAATCATTTTTTGATTGTCTTTTGGACAGTATATCTTTAATTGTTAAAACATTGTATCTCATTGATATAAGTTTGGAGGTACTGTAGTTAAATTTCGCTGAAAGAGTTGCGGTGTCATGTATGAGGTTTTCCACTCGTTTTATCTTTTTTTTTTTTTCAGTGGCATGTTGTCTAAATGGCTCAGGAAGCTGGCAAAATGCTACACAACAAGTAGCATTGGTAGCCAGCTTCCTGCTTTTATGGCCAGAACATGTTAGGCAACAACTCATTCTAACAAAGTGCAGGTCATTATATATCAGAGTGAAGTGGTCAGTTTAAGAAATAGAAAAAGGTAAATACATAGGGGTCTCCAAATCATTTGGGATTTAGGGTATAAAATAATTATACATGGTTGGGAAATTTGACCAAAGCAATTGCATTTAGAATATACTGATGTTAGTTTTGTCATTTGAAAATAAAGATCTAAAACAGGCTTACAGAAAATTCTATTGTTCTTGTTGATGTCTTGTCAACTTTTAACGTAGTATTAAACATATCTTATTGGATGTTTTGTTGTGTAGTCTCACTGGGTATTTTTGCTAGTTGTGCCGTATTTTGATGAGCCCATAGGGTGAGTTAAAACACAAACAATAATGAGTGAAAATACTCCGCAATACTACACAAACAAAATGTTTAATAAGAGATTTATCATCCAACAGGCCAAATTGTTATTTTGCAGATATTTCTGGAGTACAAACATCACGTGATATTTGTACTTGTCTTGCGCATTATTTGTTCTTTATGAAGCACATTTGGATAATAACACAACTTATCCCCTGAGTAGAGCTGTACCTTCCATCCACCCTATGTGTAGGGTTTAGAAGGCTCTTTAAAGGAGTGTGCAAGCAAACCAGCTTACCATAACTTATCCTATCATGGTAATGATTTTTCACAGGTCGACAGACTTGAACAGTTAGTCATCTTGATATTACCTGTGTCTACACCCTTTAACTTCCATTTTTACTTCAAGTTGATTAAAAATAATTATAAAAAAGACTGATTGATCTTTTATTGAAAGCTGTGTAACTATGTCACAAAGATTTCAACTAACATTTATTTACTTTAGTTTATAAAAATAATAGTTTTCTCACAATGGTACAATTTGGGATTGTCGTCATGTTGAACATGTTATTGGGGGGCAAATGGGTTTTTTTTTTTTCAGCTGGCAGTTCAAGCTTATTTGGGTTGTGCCTAATCCTTCTAAATGTTTCTGCTATCTATCTGACAAGTTCCATTCACAGTTTCATAGAGTAATGAGCCAAGTAGGAACTGAGTAAAGCTAGCTTATGATCTTGATTTTCTTTGTATCACAGTTCACTGCTCACTGGACAAATGCTGTGCACAGGGCGGGTAGGCATGATCCCTTCCCTTAGGCATGGTCCCTTCTCTTATTCGTGTTTTTCTCATTGCCATGTTCCCACCAATCATGTAGCTCCTTTTCTGCCTTTAAAAGCACACTCAACCCACAATTCCCCTATTCACTCCGCTGAAGGGCTAACACTCGAAACGTTAGCTTTTATAAACATAACGGTGGCGAATTTACCATTTCAACTTTGTTGATATGTTCAAATTATATGGTCCCTTCAGTTGATGAATTGCCACTGTAAGGAAAGAGAGAGCCCTTGCACTTAAAAGTAAGAGAGAAATGGAATCTCAATTAATGGCTTCCAATCATGGATTGATTGCAGTTTAAACTTCCCACAGGGAAAACCTTACCATATTGAATTCAAGAATGCTGAGGTTCCAACAAATTAGGAATATCAAAAAGCGAGGATTTTGCATGTTATAAAATTATTCCTCCTTATTTCTGAACTTCCTGAATGTTCATAATGGAATCTCGCTGTTCTTGAATTCCATATGATAACATTTTCATCGATGAACTCATTGCTGCAATTTTCTGTTAAAATGAATGGTCAATTATAAATTCATCAAAAGAGTCTCTAGGGGTGCTTGATGTGCATCACTGTGTAACAGCTGGTTTCAATCAATCTTCAGCTGCTAAGACTGAGATCTAGGGCACTAGTTTTGCTCAACCATCGTTCAAAAGTCATACTGTATTGCCGCCCTGGTTCTTCTCGTACTATATCATCTCTTCTTTTTTCAATGCCTGGTAGCTCTTGCTTTTGTTGCGATTTGGAGTTTTTCCAGTCTTCAAAGCTTTTGCCTGCCATCCTTGATAATCTCTTGCTTTCTAACTCCATCTCTTTCCTTTTTCTTGCCTCTTTTTCCTTCTGTTGTTGTTGCTGTTTCTTAGACTTTTTTTCTTCAAGCCACTCATCAAATGTTGCAGACTTGGAACTGTCTCGTGATTTACTTAAACAAAGAAGGAAGAAAAAACTCAGTGTTCAGTGTGGCAAAAATTTTATTGTTCCATGATGAGTGTGTTCCTTTGGTGTTAATGTTGATATTGATGTGCACACTTGTTTTAAAGCACACATGTCCTTGTGGTAAATATAAATAAACAAAAATAAGAAAGAAACTGAACACCTTACCGACAAGACGACCTACATTTTAGCACAAAGCTGTTCGAGCTTCCATTTAGGGGACACCTACAGGACTGAAAAGTGTTCCCTGAATCCTGAATAGGAGTATCCTTTCCTTGAAAGATGTTGATAGGAACACAGAGGACGAAAGTTTGTATCATCTGAATAGAGGGTAATACAATAGAACTCTGCTTCCAATACCTTTCAACCCGAGACAAAAGCTGAGATACATTGAAAGTAAGATAGGATTTAAACATCACGACATACCTGCTTGCAAGTCTTTCCTTGGACCTTATGTGTGGAAGCACTGCTTTCCCTCCCAAGCTGTATCGTGCACCTGAAAGGCATATCATACGGCAAGAGAACAATTTCAGTACATGATAAATCATTTTTTGTCGTTAAAAAGCCATTTAAAACCGACCTTCTTCTAGAGAAGAACTTATAGTGCAGTGTTCAAAAAATTGTTAAAAAAAATCACCTTCCCCAGGGGTGTTACACTTTGGTGCTATGTTATCAATAGTATTATTACTCTTATTTGAAGTGAAGGAAAGCCTATCTATGCCATCTTACCATCAATTTCCACCGCTCCATCAATTGGAGGCAACTGGTGTTCGAGAAGATCAGAGGAAGATTGTTCAAAAAAGGAATCTCGTAGTTGGTTAGCTTCTCCCACTGGTCTTCTCCTTGGAGCACTGATCCCGGTCCCAGCAAACTCCCCCGGAGGCAAAGTTTGACAAAAGTACACCTGTGAATATTTCCCCTTCAACCATGTTGGAAAAGAAGAGTCAAATTGTTGATGCATCATAAGAGATTTACTCGCTCTCCTATGCTTAGTTTTGGCCGCTCTTGTCTGCCATTGAAATAAAAATAAATGTCTCTCGCTGTCCTTAAAGCCCCACTGACTCGCTATAGTCAGGGCAGACTTGCCTTGGACATCAATTTCGTCCATAGATGCTCCTTTTTCGAGCATCAGATCGATCGTGTTCGAATGTCCCTGCGAGGATGCAGCATGCAGCGGTGTACGTCCAAATGGTGTCTTCATGTTTACATCAGCTTCTCCATAATCTATCAAACTTCTTATTAAGTTAATTCTGCCTCGATGGGCGGCAATAAAAAGTGCAACTGAAGCTCTGTCCTTTGCAAGAGCAACCTTGTTTCTGTATGTCAGGGGATCTAGAGATTCCCATCCCTTCTCTACCACAACTCCTTCGTTTAGGACTTGATCTATCGAACCTTTACACACTGCAGGAACCAGTGTATCCCACATTCTCCACAGTTTCAAATTAATCGTAGCTCCTGGTACGACATCGTTGTGTCTTAAATCTGAATCGTCTAGCATATCTCCTTCATCAAGATACTGTAAGCGTTGCAAGTTGTAAGGTATTCCCACAACAAGTTCTGCGTAACATTTTAGTTCCCGAATCTTCATCTCGGCGTGGACATTTTTTAGCAAGAACTTCTCTCCTGTACATGCAATGTAAATATAAATATCGAAAGGAGCTGTCTTCAATCCTTTCTTCTTCCTTTTGACCGTGGTCATACTTTCCACTCCAACAAAGAAACTTTCAAAACTCTAATTTGAGAAACTACTAACAGAGGGATGGACTTTTCGCAGCCATGTTTGGCTTTTAGAGTTGGCTTAGCTGTTACCATAGCAACAATCTGTCAATTTTAATTTGAGTTGGTCGTTTTGTGGTCATGTCACGCCAACTCTTACCGTCTTTCCTTTCCTCTATGTCAAGCCACCTCTGATCTTCCCAGGCACGATTACTTAGGGTTTACCAGATTTTATATAACCCTCGCTTAAGACGAGGAGGTCCGTCGGAAATATTAAATAAAACGTCGGAAAATGATTAAAAAAACAAAACAAAAAAAACACTTAATAGCAGGTGTTCCGTCGCCGTCGAAAGTCGCTGAAGCGGATCGTTGTCAATTTCGGAATCTGAAAAATTTCGAACATGACCCGGGCTACATTTGCGTCACGAGTGTTAAATGCGTGATTATATTCACGCGATTGCTAAGCTATTTTCACAAACCACAATCAGTTTAAGGTCGTTTAATGGTTACTTCACCCACGAACACAAACAAGGAACATTTGAATCGCAGACAAAAGAAACGTCATTTGCATGCGGCAACACTTTACCCTTGATGGTGCGAAATCCATTTGAAACCTTGGTAGCCAGTTGAAGCGTAAACACACAAGTAGAGAGTGGAAGCTTGCGATGAAGAAGAAGTGTCGTGGATACTTGTTTCAATCGCTTGTGACTGTCCTATCGTTTGGCCATATTTTAAGTTCGTTGGCGACGCCAGCAGGTGAGATGAATATTTGATTCTATTTAATCATGGATCAGTTTGATCTACTGGATCATTTACAGAGCTGACGATTGTTGTCCTAAGCGGCTGCCTCCAGCGGCGCTTTCTTATCGATTATCTGTGGTACATGCACGTTTGACGGAGCACCACGTGGTTATTTCTCACTCTGCTGATAAACTGAACATGTCGCTGGTACATGCACGTTTGACGGAGCACCACGTGGTTATTTCTCACTCTGCTGATAAACTGAACATGTCGCTGGTATCACTACACAGTGAGGTTTGAGAAGTAAAATCGTTTCGAAACAAGAAAGTCACCAAGTGGCGCTGTATATCGGTTTAATAGTTAAGAATAACGCCGTTTGTCTTCTTCAAACTCCGTCTGTCTGTCTGTCTGTCTGTCTCGTCTGCTCCCATGTTCTCGCGGGCCGTTGGCAGCTTTTAGAGCGTCATTTTGTTTTTTTGAGATGTGTGGTAATACGGGATCTAACAATAGAAGAAGATTTTCAAAATCATTGGATTAATTAACAACCTGATTCCTTGCGGAAGTCTTAAAGTTTTTGCTATTTTGATGAACTCTGATGAGATTATGTGAAGATAAATCATCTGTAAGCGTTTTCTTTTTTCCTTTCAGAAAAACTTAAGAAAGGGGGTACTGGTCTGACTTATTGCCAACGCAATTTTTGATTATTCTCAGTGTTCTCGTGAACAAAAATTTCCTCTACCGAAGGGAGAGCAGAATCGAAAATGTTTATTTTCCCGTGCATTAATTTTTATCGATTGAACAAGGAGCTAATTTATGATAATTGATGCCGTGCAGCCGAATACCACACGCTCTGCATCAAAAAGAGCAAGTCGTCCTTATGAGAAAGCTTCCCGCAAATTTTTTGGCTCTCCAGCCCCATTGTAAACTTTTTTTTTCATGCTGTTGTTTTTAAGGATTTCGCTGGTGTTGTGTTTCGGAAGCAGAAGTTTCTAAGTGCTTACACTTGGCGAATGTGACATCACAGATCGCCTGGTTCCGGGGGATGATATGTATCCATGGAAACAACGTTACAAACTGTGTCAAGATGGTTGGTCATGGAACGGCCGATTTCATCACTTTAGGAGAGGAGAATATTTATCAGGCTGGTAGGTCATTGTAAAATTTTAAAAAGCTGTATAGACGCTGGCAATTGGCAATGTAGTTTTTGTTAACAATAGGGGCCAGGAGCCTCTTGGGGCCAAAAAATTGAAATAGCGAGCGCGAAAGTTTATGAAAAGGTCAAAGGGGCAAGGGACTTCTGGGCAAAATTGCTTCCGCTCTCTCCCCGCTCTTTTTCTGCGAACTCCTACCAAATTTTGCTCGGTCGCTTTTCCGATTTTCTCCGCACCGACCCATAGAACTGAACTATACCTTTCAATAAAATTTATTTTTGACGCGGTTCTCGCCCCTCAGATCTGAAAGCTAACTCCCCTCACTGAAAATCACACATTTACTTGTGGTCAGCCTTAAGACTTTTAAGCTAAATGCAAACAACATCTGCGTCACCTTAATTCTTATCCCTCGTTTCTTTGACACAATTATGTCAAAATTGTCAGAATTAGCGTATCGATGACTTCCGAGACTGAAAGGGCTCAAGCCCACTTGAAATATTAAATTTTTGAAATCTTAAAGCAATTTCATCAATGTTTGTGGATCTTTACGAAATTCCAGTCGTTTGCATCACGTCTTAATGCGTCCTTCAATCTTAAACATCCATGTTCCCTTTTTTTTATTTAATTCGTCATTGTTCTTGGCTACTGTTAGTCTCCCTCGCAGCAATTGTTTGGTCTCCTCACACAATGCGTTATGTTCCGTGACTAAACCAAACAACGGCTGCGAAGGAGACTAGGTTACCGTTGCAAATTATTACTGTCTAAAGGTCTCCGTCAATGGCAATGTTCGACGACCCAAAGTACAATCAAAATATCGCCACGTACCTCCCCTATGATTAAATGCATGGTAAGCAATCGATCTAGGTCATTTCACATTTAACTAGGTTCCAAACATGGTCTTGTGCCAGTGGTAGCGGAGGACTATGGCAAACAAGAAGAAGGTCTAGAAAGCTATTCCGTTGCCCTTATTAGAAGCAATCTGTCGGAAGGTGTCTCAATGAATTCGCTAAAGGACACCAAATCTTGTCACCCTGCCGCGGGGGACTCAGTCGGGTGGACAGCTCCTGTTGGACTGCTGATTGGAAGAGGAGTGATTCAGTGGAATGGTTGCAATCCTTACCAGTCCACTGGGGAGTATTTTGACCAAAGCTGCGTCCCAGGTTTGTGGTTTATATAAGACTGAGTTGGAAGCACTTCAAAATTAATTCTGTCGACTTGCGTTCGGCTTATAAGTTAAAAGTGCTGTTCTTTTTTTAAAGGATCAGTAAATTCTTTAGTAAATAAAAAAAAAAAAAAAGAATATTCATATAATAAGGGTCAGGCTAGTTCATAGATCTGTATGGTTTTGCTGATTTTAACTGAAGGCGAAGAACCAAAAAAGCGAAAGTATCGTCGTCTCACTTAAAAAACATCACGGGACTGAGGGGGGTTGGGGCCTAATTTGTAAAGGTTACACGAGGGACTTGAATACGCATACTGGGTTTAATTAGAAAAATTGCAATTTCCATGATCGGGCTTTGTTTAAAAAAAGTTCCTATTTCCACTTATTCATTTGCCAAGTTGTTTCAGGAAGTTTATTTGTTATCGGACAGTTTTTTTATCGGACAGTTTGCTATCAGACAGTTCAATAAGCCAATCACATTCTAAGTTGTATTTAAAAATCAACCAATCACAACATCAAACAATTTACGCCTTCTTTGTCAGTCTTTTAATGCAAATTTTCCCTTTCTTTCATAACTTGGTTATTCTTCTTTTTTTGGGAAATTATAATTTTTACGACTAATTGGTAATGAGACTTCGTGCCGTCCAATTCGGTCTGTAATCATACTCATGATAAACAAATTGGACTCCCGTTGCGCGATCGTCCGATTTTGTTATCATTCGTATGATTACAGACCTAATTGGACTCCACTCAGTCCTATTATCATGGGCTGACATGCAGTGCTCTAGGACTGAAAACATTGAATGCCCATTAAAGCGCTTATAAGTAATACTTACCCTGGGATCCATCACTGTTCGTAATTGCATCTTATGTGTTCATCTTTAGGGGCTCTTTCGAATGAATACAACCCACAAAACAGCAATCCCACGGGTCTGTGTGCGATTTGCACTAATCAGAAGACTTGTCCACGAAATGTTTCCGAACGGTACTTTGGTTATCATGGGGCGTACCGCTGCCTGACGGAAGGCGCTGGGGATGTAGCTTTTGTCAGCCATCTCACGGTGTTCCGACACACTGGAGTGGAAAATGATTTTAATCCAGGGAGGGATTTCAAATTGCTTTGCTCCGACGGAACTCGAGCAGGTAATGTAGAATAGGTCTTAATCGCAATTCTAGATATGATCGGCCAAATAAATTACTTTCTAGAGGGGAGTTAAAGTGGCCCTGTGGTTGACGTTTGATTTCGATTTAACTTGAGAAGTTTGGGCTCGAGCCACTACCGAGATCACTGTGCTAATTTCTTCGCCTCTCACCATTTCAAGGCGTAAATGGTCCCCAGCAAACTGCCGGGAAAATCTATCGGTTTAACCTGTGATATACTAGCATCCCTTTCCGAAGGAGTAGCAAAAGGCCCAGTCATCATTTTACGGTGGTGGCAATCGGTATAAACTCTGCTGGCATGAACCGTGTTCATGGCTCGTGTGCAGGTTTTCTTGTTTATTCCTTTCATAAAACTACATCATTGTTGTACTACCCACCCAAACTTAATCAGCTGCAGCAAAGCGATTTACAATAGGCAGCCGTCCATTTTACTCCATGTCTCGCCATATCTTATACAATAGATGTTGGAACCTTTCAAACATGTAACCTGGCCAGGATTCCTTCTCGTGTCGTCATGGCACGACCCGGAGGCATGGTAAAGAGTTTAAAACAGTGGCTTCTTCGCTTAGATGAATATTGTCGGACAAATCCCCACTTTTTCCAAATGTTTAATTCTTCCACGTACGGTGGTAAAGACTTATTATTTGCAGACTCCACGGTCAAGCTTATAGATGTGAAAGAAAAGAACACGACCCAGACTTGGCTTGGTGAAGAGTTCTATTTCGCTCTTCAGTCACTCAGCTCCTGCCCAGAGGTACTTGTAGCATCTAGATCACTTACGGTCAGAATCGAACCGAGAAGGACTGGGCAGTTTATATCAACTGAGTTCATCTCCTTAGTCCTTACTCTTTATTGCTGCCTGACATAAAACCAAACGGAAATGCTAACACTCGGCGGCGTGGTTTAAAAGTATCCCGGTCAAAACATCGACAGCATTTGGTTTCACATACGGAATCTAGTAACAGCTAGTGTTGATGTGCGAGTGCATCTCTAAGGTTTGTGTGCCTGAATCAGCATACCATACCGTTACCGAGATCGGTCAATTATCAAATCATCAACCTTACTCTGGGAGACATTCTTCTCACGCTTGAAAAAGAGTATCGGTCGGTTCTATAGACGCCGACGGACTCCTTTAATTTCACTTTTCTTCGAATTAAACGGTTTTAAATCATCTGCGTTGGTTCAAAAACGCACAGATAAATCGAGGTACTTCACAAAATTTAGGAAGGGGAGAAACAATCCTGATTATCTTCAAATTGCATTGAAATATTTCTTAGTAGCAAGGTGTCTAGTCTCTAAAACTAAACGCAACTAATTATAGAACTGGTTAAAAAAGTGGAAACTGCAAATGAAAAGGAAAACGGAAAAAATGAGAATCAAAGAAAAAACAAGGAATGAGTGACTAAAAAGTAAATGAACGAACGAGCGAACGAATGCATGAACGAGTGAAAGTGTTCTTGGCTCCCGTGATCTTCGATAATTAATTACATCAGAAAGCTACATTGCATTGGAGAACACCGAGACAATCTGAATGGTGTACAGCAATGAGCTCAGGAAGAAGAGAGCCCCCTAAAAGGATATGATCTCACTTGCATTAAATTGTAAACCGAATAACATTGTCCGTGTGTTATTTAAATGCTTGCTGTTTTTCGTATTTTGCACAAAATGCTAACAATTTGTCACTTAATTGCACATATATCTTTGTAAAAAATTGTATTTCGAAATCTTTGTTTTCTTTACTCGAATCCTGCGACAATTTGACAAACGATCCGATTTTCGCCGAGTTGTAGTTGAGAGTTCGCTTTCTGACGTGATTTGAGGCTTATTATGCGAAATCACCTTGTACAAAAAAGAATTTGGTAGAAAAAAAAGGAAAAACAAATAATCAATGTAAAAAAGAAATCGAAGCATTTCACTGAAGTGGTATCAAACAAGAAACTCACATCTTTCCAACCAACTTTGGCATGCGAAATAATAGTGACTGGCACGGTTCGTGAGGTCTTACTTTAGGCCGAGTCTTGCTTACTTACTTTCTTACGTATGCTTACTTAATTATTACATACCGGCTGGTATAGGGCTTATCTGGCTATAAGCCAATAAGCTAAAAAAAACACACAAGTACACCGAGCGATTAAGAACAAAAACTTTATTCCGAGATCTGAAGCCACTGATAGTTCAAATGTCTTACTTTCTAATCTCTTCTAGTGTTTCTTGTGCTTAAAAGAAATTTTTTTTCCATCTCGTTTTCTACGTACATCGTCACGGCCCAGTGGCCTGGAATCATGTTAAAACTGAAAATACCGCGGGGTAAAACTTTTTTCTCTGACTGCCTTTTCTGTAACATCTCGATACACAATCTGAAACTGACATGGTCGTGCTACGAAAACTGGAGACATAACGTAATCAAGAGATTTTGCGCTATACAGCAGCTGGATCACGAGTGTAGCCCACGCGGAACGGGTCCTGGCGGAAACAGAAGCTGTGAAATAAGAGAAAAGCTAGCAAAAACACGCGAGGTAAATTTGGGAGAGAGACTGGAGAGAGCCTCGCTTGTCTATCATCGCGTGAGGTTCTTTCACACGTAATAATAGGACATCAGACGAGAGCTTACCAAGCCGAACAAAAGATCTGACCGCAATCAATTCGACACTATTACAGTCATGCGCGGTGATTTCTTTGAAGCTGGCTGGATTATATGATTAAAGAACTGCATTGAACGCTAAAAGCAAATTTCACAAGGAAGCAAAGTTGACTCTGAAAAGTGGAGACATTCCTTGGTGATGCAAAAAATATTGATGGCTACCTATTTGATCTTTATCCTCTCGATCTTTTCCAGTGTTTTAAACTTGTCGATCTCTCAATAAGCAACACAAAATCTACTCTCAAACAATGACAGGCAAAACTGAATGAGTTTTGAATGGTATAGCCCCCAAAAAAGGAAAGGATAATCTGGGCTCAACAACATTTTCCTTGCTTTCGCAGCTACGTTTTGACAAGAAAGGATAAAAGCGCGGCTAGAGCTCACAATGGCCTTGGTCTCCCTCTGCTAACTTTTCAATTACCGTTCACGAACTAGAAAAAGGACTACCCTAATGACCTAACGACTTATTAATAATCAGCTTCATCACTACCTAAGCACGCTTCAAAGCTCGCGTTATATGAGCATGTTCAGCAAGGCTGTGAAAAGCAACAGCGGGTAGACGGGCAGGAACACGGTAGAAGCGGAGAGGGTTGTAGGCGCGGTGGTTGAACTGTAGTCGCACTGAGTCAGGGAATCCACATTTTCCCCATACTTTTTTCCAAGGTAGTCCATGAAGTCCTGCTTATCTGCAGCTTGAGCTTTCAATGAGGTTGTTGAATCTTTAAAGAGCAAATTGCTGCCGCCGTACTTCGAGGAGTTGAATAGCTGGAACTTATTCCAGTCTGTCTGGTTCTCTCCATACTTTTCACACATGGTTATCAAAATTTTGACGATGACTTCGATGTTAGGGTTGTCCTTCTTTGTGACCACAGCATGGGCAGGATTTGCTCCGAGGTGGCATTCCTTGTGCTCTCCAACATCTAAAGAAAAAAAAAGTGCATTACATTAGTACTTTCTCAACATTAAAATTTAACGTGGTTAATAAAGTAGCAATTCTAAGGTGCATGAGCATCTATGTTATCATTTTAAAATTTAGTCAGCGTTCCTAACAGTTCTCTTATGTTATGATTGTGCCAGTGGGCCAGGGCCCGCGGGGGGAATTGTAAGAAGCCGAACATCGCTCTGCCAAGTAGTTGATTATGCTTGTTAGTTTGCAGTCTTAAAACAACAGTTCAAAAGCACACCAAAATGGAAACAGGTTTGTATCGCACGCGCTGTAAATAGGAGAACCATATTTGAATACATTACCCTTTCTTCCTCCATCAGGGCAAAGATACTGGTAATCTCCCGGTTTCCCGTATTTTCCTCCATCAGTCACCTCCTTTGTGGTTGTGTATTTCACAAAAGCAACGTCACCTTTTCCATCCGCCATGCACTTGAAGGCTCCATGATAACCGACGTATTTATTTTTTTCCATGTTTATAGTACACTTGTCACTCTCCGGGCCAGCACATAGATTACAGAGGTTACTAACCTTTTCATAGACGCTTGCCGACACTTTAGCTTTGGTACCTTAAAGACAAACCGCTTCAAGAATGAAATTTTACCGCTTCAGTGTTTGAATTAGACTGAAATTCTCTGTTTACTGCGTACGTCTTGAGCAATGCATAATAGGTATCGTGCGGGCTACAAGGTGTTAGCTTGTCACTTGGTGCAGTGAAGCATTTTTTTCCTGCAATTATATATAATTTTTACATACTCCGACACTTCGCTGCTCTGTATATCTAGTGTCATTAATCTAATATTCTCTATAATGAATACGTAATTTAACTATGATGACCATGTAGAAGACCTATTTTAAGTGGATTGTCTAAGGTAAAACAGAGTTTTACTTTGGTTTCACTTTTGCTTATTTTTCCCTGCATTCGAGACAGTTAATCATTTTTTAATAGAGAGTCTTCATCGACTCCTCGTGTCTTTTACAGTGACCAGATAGGCCGATTTGGTAACTAAAATAAATCACGTCTACGATCAACTGAAATATTTGTAACCTGTGGATGAGAGTCAAACAAATAAGTGAACCTCGCAGGTGACCTGCAGTGAAACAAATTGTGGAAAAGAAGACTGAAAAAAAATCCATGCATCAACTGATCTCCGATGCCAAATATTGGGAGCGAGGCGAGTTCTGCAGTGTAGCGAATCAATTTGTTGAGTCTTCTTTTCTGAAATTTTTCCAAGCCCTTTACCTCCCATGAGTGACCAAGACAGAATTTCTCCTTACGATATCTATACAATATCAAGCAGACAAGTGGTGAGAGTAAAGAAAAATAACGATTAGGGGATTATTAGTTGATCGATTACCAAAATCTCTCGACTAACGTTGTACGAATTATATGGCAGACAGAGAGGAGAATTACTCACAAGATCCTGAGAGTAAAAAGGTTAATCGCAGCACATTTTCGAGGACCATTTATTTTCAAACTGCGCTCTAACTTTAATGTGGAAGCCTTACCTGGAACACAACTTTCACTGAAGAACTTTGCAGCCGACAAGTAAGAGTTGTACTCATCTCCACAGGCCACAGACGGCATAATCTTTACCCGAAGCAAAAATCCTACCGGCACTTTCCAACCTGCGGTTCTTCCAGCTCCAGTGTGACAAGACTTCTTCCCTTTGAGGCTCTTTATGTCAAAGCCTGTGTTTTTCTTTCTTACCACAGCGACTGCAAAATACTTAACCCCGTATTCTCCGTACTGTTCAGCAACAATGACTTTGAAACCGTGTAATTTCCCTGTATCGAGAGAAGATGACGTTAAGATTAGAAAACATCTGAATTAAAGACCTGCTGTTGATTATCGTGGGTTTCCTAATGACGTTGAGGTTTCCAGTGGTATTTCTCCTAACAATCTGCAGTAAACAGACTAGCTCAAGCCGAATTTTTATGGAAAGAATAAACAGCAGAGAATATCGCGGAAAAATTTTATTCTTGCGGAGATGACGACTTCTTTCCAAGCTCTACTCCGTTAACCCTTTGAATACGAAAAAGAGCATATTTTTTCAGTTGTAATTTGGCGATACAGACTTAACCTCACTTCGTTGGTCCTTCTATGGATCATCCGTTACAATATTTGCGGTTTTAAGACACCATGGGCTCAGACGTTGGGGTCACATGACTTAGATCAACAGTTCGTATTTGGATGCGTTCAAATCGATTCGGTTTCTCGCTTTTCTGGCCGTTTATAAGTGTTTCTCGAACCATTTTCCCTCTACAGAAGCCCTCACGACGGCATCATTAAGATGGAATGTGGGTAGAGGCAAGCCTCTGAAGGAAAACAGAGGTGAGAGATGGTTTATTGTAGACTGGACCGCCAACGATGCTTTACTGCCAGCTTGGCGAGTTCACAAGTGAAGTTGTCTCTCGGGTCCATCTGTGGATGGCTTCCAGGACCTACCAAGGCTATGTGGCCAAGTTTTGACCGGTAAAAATTTCAATCGATGCGATATTTTGCTGGTAGGACTGGATGGCCCGACACGATTCTAATAATTCTTTGAAATGGAAATGATAGGAATTGCCTTTTCGAATTATGGCGGAATTACCCTGAACTCTTTTTGAGCATGAACAAGGCAACGGTTGTGTTCGCGCCACTGGCTTTCATCAAATGGAAAAACAAGGGCTGGCAGATAAAGTGAGAAGGAATTTTCTTGCCAAACTCCAAGATCTGGCCCCGAGGTGTGATTTGAACGCAAACTTTTGATTTTTTTCTAGCAAGTTTTTATCTTAAAAGATCGACATGTTTTTGGTGTTGCTCTTGGAGCAAAATGCTGGACTTTGGGATTTGTTGCCATACGAACGGTTCACTGCAATGAAAGTCAGGAATCATTGTGGGCGTTTTAGGTTGCAATAGGTGTCACATCAATGAGCCGGTACAATTTACACACTTACATAATGTTGTGTCTTAAGTTCAACAAGAAACAAGTATCAAAAGTAGTAACGGTATTATCTGGACATATCTGTTCACTTAGTATGCAAAGGTTTAACTTAGCGTGATCTTTAATTAGTTCTTAGGCGACGAACAGTACCTCCTTTTAAGCGAAGTCCGTCAAGCGGTTCGAAAAAATCAGCGAAAAAAAAAAAAAAACAGATTGTGGCTAACGCCGAGTGGAACTCTGGAATGACGAGAGAAGCCTCACTCCCGTGATCCCAGAGCTCCGCAGGATACGCTGGCCACCATTTGATTTTTCCCCTGATTTTTTCGGACACACGAAAAAGAGGAAGGACTACTCGAAGTCTATCTAATTCTTTTAAACTAGCTCGACGATCTCACTCTAGTCTGTTTATTTCGACGTATTGACTGATGTATTTTCTGTGTGTTTTTACAAATGCCTTGCAATTTCGAGATCTGAAAGCCTAAGCCCATTTCAAAGTTTGAACTCCAGTTTCTTACATCGAATTCTGGATCCAAATCATAAATGAATTTGTCGAATACTTCATCGAACAGAAAACTTATTTTACAAATCCACGCGTGATATGCGGGACACAAAACGTCTGACAGGGTTCGAAAGTTAAATATTTAGTGTCGGAATTAAGTGGCGATTGATTCAGTCTCTACAAGGAAAAGGCAGCCTACTAAAAACTTACCAGCCGCGTAAATGTCTCCACCATCCAGGGTCACCAGGTCGGCCTCGTCGTTGTTGATTTTTTGTATGCAATCGTCGGTGCTACTTCCGTCGACGCAGCTTGCATTCACTGACAACGTCAGGTTTTTAGCCACCGCCATTACCTTATCTTTAAATTCATTACACTTGTCTTTCTCAGCAGACAAGGCGCACCATCTAAACTTGATTTGGTCTGAAAAATAAAAAGCTGTGATAATCGCATCCCTGTATAGTTTTTTCTTCTCTGGTCAAGCAAAAGTATTAATTCCTGTGGGTCTAGCAAATGCACAAATGGCACAAATGGAAGGTGGGACACGCGCGAGGGCAGGAGCATGCGTCTTGCTCCTCGTGATCCTCGCGCGTTTTCCTCATGCTTCCCTTTGTTCTTCAAAAAGACATCTGTTCTGCAGGCGAGCTTTATTTTCTTGAAGACTGACTGCCGCACTTGAGATTAACTCAGCATCAGTGAAAAGCTTATTTGCTTAAGCATCAACGACAGAGCGGAAATGTATTAGTTATATTTAACTCCCCTTCGTGATTGGTCAAATTGGAAAAATCGTGCCATCCAGTTGAACAATCAGGAACACACTTTATGTCAGTAGGTCGCGTCAACGACCTACTGGGTTCAGAATGAACATGTTGTTTCGCACGACCACAATCCTTTTTGGTGTTTTATAACATGGAGAGCCAAAAAGGCTTCGCAAATTCTTTTAAACTTGTCGGTTTTTCGAAATTCGCGCTTGATAGCAACCAAATATTTTCCATAGTCCAACTTCAAATTAGTCTCCTTCGCAGCCGTTGTTTGGGCTCGTCACACAACGCTCCCTCCCCCACCAACCGGATGCTTAAACCCGAGCCACATTCCTTTCCCTGGTTTTAGCCAATCACGATTTCGCTCATATAATTCTGTGTAAGTCCCGTATTCTATCTATTCTATCAGCGGCTCATTGAGCAGAGAAAATGGCAACTCTCAAAGAAGCTTTTGTTTCGACCGCTTCCAAGTTCAAAATTCCCAGTTTAAATGAACCCCAGAAGCTGGCATTGAGAAAATTCTTTTGCAAAAAAAAAAAAAAGATGTATTTGTAAACCTGCCAACAGGGTTTGGAAAATCCTTGATTTATCAAGGTAACATCACGAGTAACCGATTAACCTTTCACCTATCTTTCGCCGTACGTGATGCCGTTAGGTTATTTTAAATACTTAGTAACAAAAACATCTACGTTTACGGATTTTGACCTCTTTATAGAATAAAGACGTAAATAAGGAACGTTATCATCTCCAGTCCTTCTACGAGTTTCCTGAGCCCAAGGATGATAGATAATAGATCTCTGCAGTAGGCATCAAATACTGTATCCATACTTAAACTTGAGCTTCAGATCTAACTAGATTATCTTTTTCGTTATTGCCTCTAATTTAATAGATGCAGATTAGTAGACAGATAAAGCCGCCGGAATATTAATCTATGGGGGAGTTAGGATACATCCTTAAAAAGCTGGTGATTTTTTTGGCACAAATCTCAAACTAGAACGGGCTTGCATTATCGTTTTCAAAAACTGCAAATGATGCCAAAATAACTAGGAAACCGACCTTGCTCATCATGAAGGCGGCATCTACTTTACATGAAAGACGCTTAAAATGCATTTTTTGTAGCCTAGAGGCTCCTCCGCGAGATCAGGCAATTTTCAAGCTTCAAAGTTGTTATTGCGACCTCGTTATCGAGTGTGCACGCGAACAAAGTTTTCTGCACGATCTTTACTTCAATTTTTCGCTGCTATATTGCAAAGTTTCAAACCAAGTTGAAGCTTGCATTAATTGCAGGCGATATCTGATTCAACTGATGCGAGGACGTTGCGGTTTAATCTGTCTATCTTTCGCAAGGATTTGATGAACAAGCGCAAAACCAAACAGCCATTGAAACCTAGCCTGCGTTGCAGCCGAACGTGTCACAAAATCCCCGGCAGAGTCCTGCTAAACAGGCCGTTTAGACTGTGCAAAGCAGGCTATTATTACGCGAGCGTGGACTTGTAATTATAATATAAAAGAGGAGCCCGTAATGTAGCTCTGGAACATGCTTCCGTGTAATTAGCTGAGCTGATGAACCGAGCAATGAAACGACAACTCCTGTAGAGTAATTGTAAAATCACCTTCGACATTCATTCCTATTTTGCGGTAGTTTATCCCTCAAATGAAACACTTCCGGCAGAGGTACGTAGAAGGAGGAAGATAACCCAAAAGGAAAGGAGACAATAAGGAAGAAAACTCAATGATGGCACCCCATTATTGAAACCTTTGTGAAAATTGTAACAATTCCCTCGCGCCATCCGTATTACGACACACTCGTACAAAATTATTGTTAAGTTACATGGTTGGAAAGAGATCTTTGAAATCACTGTTCATCGGGGCGACCGTGGCACGGAAATTGCGCGCTGAAATCGCAACTGAGTTGCGCGAATAACTTTCAACTCACCGCTTTAGAGCTGTAAAAATTGCATAGAATGAGCGACAACAATCGCTGGCATGAATTGTCGCATCGAAAATTGCAGCGCGAGACTAGCAAATATTCTTGATGAAAACATGTAAACATAAAGAAGTTCAAAGCTTTTAAATAAATGTCGAGCGACAGAAAAAAGTGCTGTTTGCTACGGCCTTTAAAACATATCTAAGAGGCTTAGTTAACAGAAGTGACTTACAACGCAACCATAAAAATGAGATTCAAGGCAAAGATGAAGGTTTAGCTTACCCGCTGAATATGCATAATGGATAGTGGTAAAGAGCAACAAAACGATCAGAATCCTCTCCATGTTTGCTGAAGCCGTTGAAACACCCAGATAACGCCTTGAAATTTCTCAAAGTGAAACCGACGCTTCTAGTGAAATCTAATATGGAAATGTTAGAACTGTCAGCAGGATATGTGATCGTTAATGACAGTTAAGGCCACATTGCGACGCCTTCCTAACACCTAGGCTTTCAAGGGTGTCAATCATAGCACTGAGGTTACTGTCAACGAAATCTGCTCAAAATTTCGGTTTTTCGCTTTTTAGTTAGAGGGAGCAGTTAAGTTAAATCTGTCAAAAAAAAATTTACAAAATCTTAAAAAGAACGCAAAATACGGCTGTAAGAATGTTTTTAAAGGGTTAGCTTATCATCTGCTAAGTGATACCGTCCAGTTTCTTTGGATGTCCGCGTCAACGACCTACTGGGTTCAGAATGAACATGTTGTTTCGCACGACCACAATCCTTTTTGGTGTTTTATAACATGCAGAGCCAAAAAGGCTTCGCAAATTCTTTTAAATTTGTCGGTTTTTCGAAATTCGCGCTTGATAGCAACCAAATATTTTCTATAGTCCAACTTCAAATTAGTCTCCTTCGCAGCCGTTGTTTGGGATCGTCACACAACGCTCCCTCCCCCACCAACCGGATGCTTAAACCCGAGCCACATTCCTTTCCCTGGTTTTTGTGTAAGTCCCGTATTCTATCTATTCTGTCAGCGGCTCATTGAGCAGAGAAAATGGCAACTCTCAAAGAAGCTTTTGTTTCGACCGCTTCCAAGTTCAAAATTCCTAGTTTAAATGATCCCCAATGATCCCCATTGAGAAAATTCTCTTGCAAAAAAAAAAAAAAAAGATGTATTTGTAAACCTGCCAACAGGGTTTGGAAAATCCTTGATTTATTAGGCTCTTCCACTCGTGTGCGATCACATCAACAATCTTGCTGGGCATATAGTTGTTATTGTTTCTCCGCTCGTAAGTCTTATGGAGGATCAGGTCAATTGCCTGCAAAGTATTGGAGTCAGCGCGGTAAAAATTAGTTCCCAAGAAGGGATTGACCGCCCTAGTATTGAGTATGGAAAATATTCGTTAGTTTTTGGCTCACCAGAAGCATGGCTCAGGAATGATCGTTGGCGATCGATGCTAGGAAATGGTGTATACCGTGCGAGGTTATGTGCTGTGGCTATCGATGAAGCACATGTTATAAGACAGTGGTAAGTCAAGAACCAATTCCTTACTTCTCTTAACGTGCCATTTTAGCTTCGTCTTATGTTATTTAAGTTTATATATATTCCTTTTACAATTAAGTCGAGTGGTTAACAACAGGAATGTTTTCTCACTTTCTCGAGGGCATTTGCAAAGCAGATGTGATAGACGTAAGCTTAATTTTACTTCATGTTTCGCGTTCGAAATGTTGCGATTTATGTAGAGAAATATATTCGTAGTCATAACAGACTACGTTAATGGTGAACTGTAGTCTTGGAAATGTATGATCATATAGGTGTTATCGTGTTCACAGTCCTGTCAAAGAGCTCTTGTTCACCGACATTATTCTCCTCGTCCGTTCGCAGCAGTCTCTTTGCCCTAGGATTTTCTCTTGTATTGAAGACCTCTTCTATTTCTTTCTTGATTTCTTTCAGTTTATCCGATGCCTTCTTAAACTTTATCAAAAGCTGGTGGCATTTCTCTCTAAAAACAAACAATTTGCTCTTCTCCGCGTTGCGATGCACGTCAACAGCGAGCGAAGAACGAATTAGTTCAGTAAAATCAAATGAACTTTTACCGAAAATGTAAATTTTATCCTTTGTGAGTGAAATCGAGGAACAAATGAAGCATCTCTAACTACTTTCTACCAATTTCTTCGGAGTTACATCCATGGGAAATTTTTTAGATGACTGGCAACTCCAGAAAGCGCCGATGAATTTACCCGGGGAACTTACGTCATTGAAATTTGATTGGTTTTATCGTGAAACCAAAGGCGACGTGTGATTGGTGCAAACGCGCATTATCACCTGCAGTCACCGTGGTGGGAGAGGGAGCGTTGCGTGACGAGCCCAAACAACGGCTGCGAAGGAGACTAACTTCAAATAGGATTTTCCCGGGAACCAATGGGAATATCAATAAAGCTTGTTTTTTTTTTTGGCATACTAGTGACACAAACTAGTTTGGTACAATGAATATATGAAGTTCGTATATTTTGAACTGCGGTATTTAATACGTATGATGCACGATCCTTCGCAGTAGATAGCGCTATTTATGCAATAGCGAAAATCAGACCTGAAAAAAATCAGGCCTGTACGGGACGAAGGATCGTGCATCATACGTATTTAATACCGCAGTTCAAAATATATGAACTTCACATATTCATTGTATCTGATTTATCACTTTCACGGGTTTATTACGAATCAACTTAACGGCCTGCTCCCAGTTGGCTTGTTAGCTCAATTGGTAGAGCGCTGCACTAGTATCGCAGAGGTCAGTGGTTCGAATCCCGTACAGGCCTGATTTTTTTTCAGGTCTGATTTTCGCTATTGCATAAATAGCGCTATCTACTGCGAAGGATCGTGTATCATACGTACAAACTAGTTTGTTTGGATTACCGGGGTAACGCGGAGGCTGGTAAATACTCAAGTATGTTAAGGCCTGGCTAGCTAATAATATTACGAAATGCAATTTAGAATGGTTAGGTTTAATCTGTACTCCTAAAACCTGTATTACTAGTGTAACTTATCGTCCTTAGAAAAAAGGGATCTAATCTTGCCCAGCCGATGACTATGCAAGTAAAATAGATCTTATCAAAGCAAGGGCTATCAAAATCTTACAAAAAACATTGGGGGTAGCCGCGCAATATTCCAAGATGATTGGGTTTGAAATAAAAAAAAAAATTCCTGGCGTTGCATGATTTTTAAAAGTGGAGAAAAAAGATTTTCCCGTCAATTCCATTTGAATTTAATTTTTTGAAAGAAAAATCAATAGCATATAAAAAAATCTTTAAAATAACAAGCAAATACGATCCCTAGAACAAGGCAATGTAAGTTTTTATTATCAAAATGACTGCATTGAGGCCATTTGTAACCCTGATCACTTTCACTTGCCCAGCGAAAAATACTTGTTAATAGGTTTTTCATTGGATGAAATATTAACTGTGTGTTTTATGGACTTTTTCTTTTTGTTTGATGTCATTAAAAACAGGGAGTTATTTCGTTATTTTTTTTTAAATCAAGCTTTCCTGACACCTCCCCTACAAGTAAGCACATTGACACCAGCGTAGCGCGATTGTCTAGCGCGAGATATGCTATTCCCCTACCCTCCTATCTTAAGTAGTACTAATGCATTTGTAGATTGGGAATTTGAATCAGACAAAGAATTGCAAAGTACAGATCCTAAATAGCTTGTCGATGTACTCCAATAAACAGTGAAAGTTGAATGATATCGCAGAATTTTATTTCTTCATAGTGTTCTTGAGTGTCCATGATTAAGAACATTTCGTAGTCAACAGTAATCAACATGTGCACAGACATTTTCCCTTTAGTGCTACTCTAAGTCGGAAGATCTACAGAACAGCCTCTTCACTGCTCGACGGAATTTTGGCATCCTTAGCGAGTATAAAACCGGATTAAGAGCAGAGTTAAGGAGGCCAAGAAGTAGAACACCGTAGAACGTGTCATCAGTCTCAGTACTCCGACATTTATACACGATAGTATTGACGACAATTGATGGAAGCCAGCACAGTACAAACGCGCCATAAAAGATAAAAATTGCTTTTGCGACTTCGTGCTCTCGTTTACGCGCTGAAAGCAACCCTCTTCAGGTTGCATGAGTGGTTGATGAATTCCTTGTGCGAGGAGAGCTTTGTTAAATTTTCGGATGATTTTGAACATTCGAATATGTAAGCAAAGCATGAAAATTAACAGGAGAAATCCGATACCACCAAAGAAAAAGAAGCAACAGTATTCTTCTTTATTTCAAAGGAGAAGTAATGGTATGCTCACGGTAAGCCCAGTTAACCAAATGAAAAGATGTATGTCTTCATAGCATTTACGCGGAACAGTCTTCCATATCGCAAAGGCATTTCCAAGAGGATATACCTTTCAATTGTCAGAATTAGCACTGTTAAATTCGAAATTTCAACAGCCACAGTTCTCATTACGGCCACAGATTTCAATAACTTGGATCCAGCGTTATCCTTCTCCTCATGTTGCAAGACAACATGTAAAGCCGAAAGTGGTTCAATTACCATCCGGATAAGGATATCTGCCACGGAAAGGTTCACCACAAGATAGTTAGAAACGCTCCGCAACTCTGGGTCTTTATACACAGCCACGACCACCAATAGATTACCTATTGTGGTTATTACGGCAAGCGCAACCATCAGGATCATTTCAATAGTCCACATCGAGACTTCTGTCATCTTATCAACCACTGTAACGAATGCCCAACTATTCCCTTTACATCAATGTCACTAAAGTGTAAAAGGATGAAATAAATGAATAAATAAAAGAACTTTTAAAAAGTAAATACTATAATTATAGATCAATAGATATACTGCACACGAGTTCGATCCAGATTATATTTCCTCTCGCTCCCTTAAGTTATATCCAACTATTTATTTATGTAACTCTCGCACATTGCGATACCACATTGTGAATGGTAAAATATACATCACTTGAATTGCATGCTTTGTTGCGTTTACTTTCTCCTTCTTCTCCGCTGCACTCACTGCCGTGACCTTGGTTGATTGTCAACACTTTTTGATCAAATAGACGTATTGCATCTGGATATTCTGAATATGTGGATTAAGTCGCTCGGTGGACTATTTGCCAATGGAGAGTGGTGAATGAAATCTCGGCCGATCTGGGTCTGTCAGTCTCGTCTTAAAACTCAATTGACTTTGAGGCATTCTGGAAATTCACTCTGCTCAAGGGACCGGAAGGTGTTTTAATCAGCGAGCTTTGCTTCTTTGTTCGTCATCTGCATCTTTCTTTACTGATCAAGTCTGATCTGGCCAAGGGTGTAGTAACATAAATGAATAAAGGCTGATAGTTTCGAAAGAAACTGTTTGGGTGTGCGTCGGTGGGAGTAACGAAATAATTTGGATATATCAACAAAGTTGAAATGGTAAATTGGCCACCGTAACGATAACAAAAGCTGACGTTTCGAGCGTAAGCCTCACGACGAAGGGCTAACGTTCGAAACGTCAGCTTTTGTAATCGTTACGGTGGCCGATTTACCATTTCATTTTTATTGATATATCCAAATCATTATGTAGTAACATAAAGTCTAGTCAAAGCCGCTGACCACTACGAAGGGCAGCGGACTGTAAGGGGGGCGGATCGAATTTATTAAAAAATCTGTTGTGTTGAGTGGTGTCGTCTCCCTTACTCGTTAGAGAACGTAACAAAAGGCCCAGTGAAATAAAAATCCCTCTGTTGATATAAACTTCAACTTGCCTGTCCGCATCTTTTACTAAAACATTGACGTATTCAGTTCACGCTCTTTCACTTTCGCGCTCCAACCGAACGACTCTTCTTTATTCTTTCGGCATCATGGTCGTTTAGCAATAGAACCTCAATAACTGTCGTCTTGAATGAAGGATTTCAAGATCTCGGCACTTAATTAGTTTTGCTCACGATCCGTTTCGTGTGAACTTCGCTTCCATGGTGGTCTCCTCCGTTTCCATAATGACTTCAAGACTGAAGTAAAATAACGTCGTAGCATGGGTCCGAATACTGGACTGAATCTTTGCTCATGAGTCCTAACCAGATTTTCTAACATATCCATCAGAGGCCTAGTCCGGCAGCTACAGAAAATTTTCCTTCGAACAAAACAATTCAAAACCTATCTATTCTAAGTTTACACTGCAGATACTGATCACTAGGTGTTGAACACCAACTGTGTTGTTACGACAAATTAAAGATCTCTACGTATGATGCACGATCCTCGTAGTAGAGAGCGCTATTTATGCAATAGCGAAAATCAGACCTAAAAAAAAAAAAAAATCAGTCCCGTACGGGATTCGAATCACTGACCTCTGCGATACTAGTGCAGCGCTCTACCAATTGAGCTAACAAGCCAACTGGGAGCAGGCCGTTAAGTTGATTCCTAATAAACCCGTGATGATAAATCAGACACGATGAATATATGAACTTCATATATTCATCGTATCTAAAGATCTCTAGTTCATACATACAGGTTTTGTCTGAATAACGAAACAACTGCCGATGTAAATAGTCTAAAAAATAACTGAAACTGTTGCCGAAAGATTAAACAGGATCTGAAAAATTCGTATTAGTGTTTTACCTTCAAATTCCATTGACATCTATTAAACTGCCAGCTGGTGTTGTCCAAGCTATAATTATTTATCTTTAAATTACAACTGGAGAAGTTAAGTTCAAATTTCCAGAGAGTAATTCCAAATATCTAGCTTCAAGAGGTCGACGAGGCTTTCAAACGCTTTATGGCTTTCAATCAGTTACCCTTTCACTATGGCAAGCCGGACAGGACAAAAGTATAGTGAAAAGAAGTTTACATGACGAGTTACAAATATCATAGTGCGAGTTTAAAATTTCACTGGACAAGTTACAGTTTTACTGGATGAGATACAGTTTTTGTACTTCCAGATAAAAGATTGCTGTACCAGAAAAACTTTTTCATGCACGAGAAAAAAATTGTAATGCGAGAAAAATTCTGATGGACGAGAAAAACTTTACTGGACGAGAATATCGATTGATTATCGATTAGTTTCGAAACATGGTCGGCGGTATTATTTTTAAAAGACGCAGCGGTATTAATTTTAAAACACAACATGGCGGATTTAAACGTGACAGTGAGTGGGGAAATGTTTTCCAGCGATAATTTTAAAGAATTATTGTCTCAACTTAATCTCTTAATTGGGAAAATTTCCTCTTCGTACGATAATGGAGACTTATTCTTACTAGATAGGTGCTGAAAAGAATTAGATGATATTGTGCGAATGATGCTAGCTATCCCTCGTTCTACTTTCTCCGAAGCTTCTCTACCTCCAATTGGCCTTGTTAGTGATTTGATCGATTGCTTCGTGACATTGTTATCTAAAATCAATGAGGTAATTAGCGCAGTTGATAGAGGGAGCGCTGGAAAAACTTTCTCAGTCAACGAAGATACAGGTGGTATACCTTCCTTTCAAATATCGATAGATATTATGGAGCAGCTTCGTGAGACTGGCATGAGCTGGAGTAGCATAGCAAACTTTTTGGGTGTTTCTTCAAAGACTCTTTATCGAAGGAGGGATTATGGATTATGTATATCTTCCAAGAATTAATGCATCACTAAATGAATTTCACAGCCAGTGGAATTATCATGGGATGAGAACAACTGGTCATCACTCACCACTAGCCTTATGGAATATGTCACTGTTACAAACATCTGATGCTGCGGAAGTTCTTGACAAAGAATCCTATTGCATAGACCAAGATGGTCCAATTCCAGATATAATCACTGACAACAATGTTGTTGTTCCAGAGCTAGAACTAGAGCTAACTGAGAGTGAAAATCAACAGTTGAAGGAAAATGTTGATCCATTATCTGATGATGGAAACTCTGAGATAAATCACTTTTTGTCTGTCCTGCAAATTCTGGAAACTTTCCAATGAGATTTCATAATGGTGTTATAGATGGATCTTAAAATGTGATACAATTTGCATTGTAGGCAGCCCCAAAGATAGATGTAGGTTAATAGTATTTACATTGTTTTCTGTTATGACATTTTTGCAGTTGCTTTGTCATCATTGAAAATATATAAGGATTAAATGCTTAGGTGGGTCAACTTTTCTTGTGGCTCATTTAAAAATTAATGTTTACAGTTCTTTGATCACATTTATAAACAAAAACTGATTATGTTGCAAAAGACCAGCAGACAAGACAAATAATAACTCTAACATGACTTGTAAATAAAAAGAATAAAGCAAATACAATAGACCACTTTCATAAATGGCTGCCGGATTAATATCCTTCTGCTTAAATTTAAATTTGCCTGGGTGGCCTCGCTTTAGATAATGTATTCTTTTGAATTTTGTACTGGAGAACGAGGCCACCTAGGCAAATTTAAATTTAAACAAAAGAATATTAATCCGGCAGCCATTTATGAAAGTGGTCTATAGCACTTACATTTTTATTTAGATTAAGATCATCATTAAAATCACTCATAATCATCAGTGTGATGAACTACATGTGCTCATAATCAATCCATAATCATATGCAACATTAACAAAACAAAAACGCTTACAATGATATGTAACAAATATTAACAATTTCTCACAAAATATGAAAAATCATAAAATGTTCAAAAATATCATTTAATATTAACTATGTATACAATTTTTTAAAAATAACTATAACATTTAGTGTGTTGCATCCCCGGAGACCCAGGGGCTGTGAGTCGATTTCAAGTTAAGGGCAGAAGAGCCCCTGGGTCTCCGAGGATGAGTGTGTTGCAGTCCTTGGCACACAAAAACTGAACAATCTTTATAACAATTTTCACATTAACAATGTTATAAAGAAAAACAGAAACAAGCCTAACATCCAAATCTCTACCATTCAAAGAAGGATGTAATAATTTTGTTACCTTATTTAGGTCTAGAGAGCAACCAGATGGCGAAACGCCTTAAATCGTGTTTATAAGTTTTATTCTATCTTTAATCTCAAGGTCATTTTTGTTAAAAGTCGCCAGATAACATCCTTCTTCCCCTACAAAGACCGCCTAAATTGTTCCTAAAGGTCAAGGGTTGTTTACAAAGCAAGTTAATAATTAATAATAAATAATAATTATATATTTATACAGCGCAAACTAACATGTGGATATGATCAAATGCGCATCACAACACTTTTCGGGGGACTTTGGCCAGACTGCATCAGCAGTTTACAAACAATCGAAGGAAACTTATTTGAAGATGCCCCCCTCCCCCCCAATTCCCAGTAAACAGGCCAGACCACATCACAGTAATCTCGTGAGTGGGTTCTTTAACGTCCCCTGCCTAACCAAATTAACTAATTAATAGATGCAGGAGATGGGACCTACAGTTTATTCGTCCTTATCCAAGAAGACTAGAATGTCCATCTATTTCTTGATATTATAGAAAGGTAGCGCATTCTCCTCAGTTATTTTAAGACCTTGAGTGTTGGTCCGGCCGGGGCTCGAACCATCGACCTCCCGCACAACAGTCCAGCGCTCTAACCAATTGAGCTGACCGGGAGGCGCTGTTGGGACTGCAGTGATTTCTACATTGGCAAAACAAAGCGACAACTGATGAATAGAAAAACTGAACATTTTAAAGCACTCTCCAAACATGAGCAAACATCAGCTATTGCCAATCATGTTATGACTACTGGTCATAATATTAAATGGGACAATTTTGAAATCCTCGCATCGGGGAAAACCGACTAACATTGTAATAATAAGGAAACCTTGTTTATGCAAGAATTGAACCCAGCTTTGAATGCTAACCTCACCAGTGAGATGTTGTCACTTTATTAATGTGTCACTACTATTTTTAGTTTTACCCAGATCGCTCGCTATTTTTGTTTTGAATATAGATAGCTTTTCATCTTTTAACGGTTACTTTTGAAAATGTATGTTGTGACATACCAAACTTCAAGTCTGTTTTTATAAAATGCATTGCTTCACCATGTTTATAACCGCTTTGTGTGTTGTTTTTCTTATCAAACTTCGATGGCCAAAGAACAAGAGTCTCTATGAATCTTTATAACACTTCATCTTATAATTATTAAACTGACCAGTTCCATTTTTGACCATCGTTATGGTTTGAAATCCTTGTAAATATACCATAATATTGTATTTAAACCTAAGTTTCAAAGTGATTTTACTCACCCCAATCTACAAGAAGCCAGAATTTACTCTTCAAATCTCAGTTGTACAATTTTTGCACTATTATTTCAATAAATTGTCTAAAACCAATTTTTAAATATCACGTAACAACAGAGAAAGAATTTGGCCAGTTCAAAGTCATTTCAAAAACTGTACATTTAGTGTTTAAATTGTGGCTATTCTAATGGATCATTTGTTGAATGCTGAGAGAAACAATTGGATTAGAAAGAAAGATCTATTTAAAATAAACTACAAGGGTTAAAATGGCAGTGGCTCCCCTGTCTTAATCCTAACATTAAAATCTTAAAAAAAAAAAAAAAAAATTCAAAATCATGAATCTATATAATGAATTTATAAAGCAGTGTCCTATATCTGTATCAAAATCATGAATCTAATAATTTTATAACAAATGTAAACAACCATAGTGTCCTAAACCAAATCAAAAGACCATGCAGCTCCTTCTTTCATCACCTTTGTAAACTCTTCTGCAAGTTCAGGATATGACTCGTAGGTGCATGGTAATTGCAACATGGGTCCATAGGTATGAACAACTGGACGCCTTGCAAATCCATCATCACGAGAAAACTGGACCTCAATAGATTGACTTGTGATTACATCACTTCCTGTACAGAAGTGAAGAAACCTTTGCAGAGATTTCCCCTCAAGTGATTTGAAGAATCTCTTGAGGTGATCAAAACTGTGGTGCTCTTGCTCGCTTGATGGTTCAGCCTTGAACAACTTTATTACCTTCTTTGGAGTTGGTTGCTTGGCATCATACAATTCCTTGATCCCTTCTTTGGACTTGAAGCTGGGATCTGACTTTAGATGTGCTACTATTGGTGACCAACAATTAAGAATGTACCTTGGCTTTTGTATAAGCTCTTGGTGAGACAGCTCCTGAATAATTTTGTGAATGGTTTCTTTGGTGGGAACCCTGAAACATTTGAAGGAACTGAGGAATTCTAGAGCATCTTCATCATTTGGATCAAACTCTTCACTCAAGCACATATTCAATACTTCACGGTCTTCATGTGTAATGAAATCTCTGAAAGACTGCAGCAAATCCTCTGGTTCAATAGCTTGTTCTCCAAACAGGCATGACATCACAAATAACTTGGACAAGGAGAGGGGAAAATATTGACAATGCAAATAGCCATATACAAGAACTCTTACTATTGACTCCCACTAGGGCTTTTGTAGGTCATGTCTAACATAAGGAATTTTCTCAGTACTTCCAACAGCATAACCCATAAAAAATTCCTGCCAAAATGCTGTGAATACATCTAACAGAACTCCCTTTCCTTTGCCTTTTTCCACTTCACCACATTCATCACAGACAACAAGATCAAGGTGGCACATCAAAATATCAGGCTGTGAGAATAATTCAATGATATCTTTTCTGATATTTGTGCGGAAAATAACAGCTAACTTAACGAAAGACACCTCATTGTCATAGTGAGGAATGTCATTTTCATCAATTTGAAAAGCTGCAGTTTCACTTGACCCTGTAGCAGACTGACTGGTCTCTTGGGTGGTCTGAGGTGTTTGTTGATTAGTGGCTTGGGTGTTCTGAGCTGTTGGTTGACTAGTTGCTTGGGTTGTCTGAGCTGTTTGTTGACTAGTGGCTTGGGTGGTCTGAGCTGTTGGTTGACTACTTGCTTGGGTTATCTGAGCTGTTGGTTAACTAGTGGCTTGAGTGGTCTGACTGGCTTGTTGACTACCTTGACCATAACCTTTCATAAAAAATATAAATTATTGTTTTGGTTCTTACATAAACAGTAGTTCATGGGCAAAGGGAGGGAGCAGGCCCAGAGCAAGCCTGTACCTAGAGAAGGCAAAGAAGGGTGCATACCCAAGCCAAAAGGTACACATTTTGGTTTTAAAACTATGGTTATTTTTTGCTCATATACATTCTCAAAGCACTAAAAATAACCACAACAACAATTTCTGTTTAAACATAGCAGTTATGTATGTTATATATAATTTTTTTCACTGTAAACTCATCAGATTATTTCCACTACTATTTTTCATTATGTAGAAAGGTGTAAACTGTATGTAAGAATATATGTCAAAGTAACAATATCGTTAAGTAGATCATCCGGGAAGATGTAGTCCTGAGAAGGGCTCTTTGATACAAGTCTTCAAAGCAAATCTTGTAAGAACATCAGATAGTGTACATATACACCTGGATGATCGGCCTACAAATTTTGCCAAATTGTCACTTTGATAAGTACTATTTTGATTACCTGCATGACTGCTTGAAGAGACTTGGATTGGCGAGTTAAGGAAGACATCATCATCATCTTCCTCATCTAGTTTATGATAAAATACTAGTGTCAATTTAGGAAAGATAAATGATACTCATACTAAGGAACAATGCACCATCTAAATCTGTAAATCACCATTTAAATCTGTAAATCACCATTTAAATCTGTAAATCACCATTTAAATCTGTAAATGAGAAATCAATGACTTTTTACAGGCTTGGCCCGCAAATTGACCAATCAGAGTTGACTCTCTGTATAATTAGGTTTTATGCAGGTGAAACACATAAATGACCCAATCACAAGGAAAATAAATAATAAATATTCAACTTTCATGTCCTCTGTGATTGACCTGCATAAAACCTAACTATACAGAGAGTCAAGCCCGCAAAAAGTCATTGATTTCTCATCTACAGATTTACATGGTGATTTACAGATTTAGATCGTGCAATGTTCTTAGAGACATTTACCTGACTTACCTTTATCATTTGAGAGATGAATCTTAGCTTTGATCTTTTCTTTGTTGTCCTCTTCTTGGTCCTATCAAGAAGATACAGTATGGATAATAAATAATATAATTATTGAGCCAAATAACAGACAAATGTCCATCGTCTGAATGTCTTTCATGATTTTTATTATTATTTTCTGAGTTTTTATTATTTGAAATATGGCTTTACATTGTATGTGTGCCAGAAAACCATGTTTCTCAGTGTTTATCAAGAGATAGGGTTGAATTTAAAGCATAAAACCAGCATATGCAGATCCAGTTGATTCAAGTATGATTGCAATAGCAAAGGCCAATTATTTTTTAAAAGTTTTTTAAGGTATTTAAGGTGGCTCAATAGGGTTATGCAAGATCACGAAGCGCGCACCAGTGACATCAATCGAAAGTTAATATTCTCGTTGTTTTTGCTATTTTTCAAATCAAAGCCACTGAAACATAAAAAACAAGGGCCTAAATTTGCTGTACAACAGTCACCTCTGACGTCAAGGCTTTTAGTCCCAAATTAAAGCTACTCAAATATCGCCATTTTTTGACGTCTGTTTGACTTTGATTTCAATTTTCTTCAATTTCCTTCGGTAAAATTTTCCATTATTCTCCGACTGGGTAGAGTCTGACAAGACGAAACTTTTAAAATCGAAAATAATAGGGGTTGTCAAGGTAGTTTTTTCGCTTTTAACATTTTTGTTGTTTTTTGGCTGAGCGAAAAACTTGTTTTACAAATTTTTCTGATAAATTCACAGCAAGGAAAGCTAAAAGGGTATAACATCTCTGCCAAATTTTAAGGAATTTCACCGAAGGAAATACGAAAAAATCTGAGGGGGAACTTTCTATTTTCTTACCTCAATGACAATCACGTCATCAGAATAGGAACTCGCCAAGATCGCTATCTGAGCATGCGCGAACTTTCGAACCACGCGGATTTGTCGAGGACGAATAAATGTGTACAGGCGGTCATTATCTTTTACGTTTTTTTACAAACTGCTTCAACTGGACAACGGCCGTCTCGTCAAAATACACACAAGACCTTTCCGTCCAAATCGTTGGTACAAATTATTTCAATCCTCATATCTTAGGCCACTGCCAGCAATTTTTTCGGCAATGCTTTGCTTTATTGGGCTATCCGCATGACCTGGGTTGTACAGCTTTCCTCGAAAAGACAAGAGTCTCTAATGACGGTTGTCAAGATATTTCAGGTCTTCGGCGGCGTCCTTGACAGAGATTACAGAACTTCTGTTCACCAGCATTTCATCAGACAAAGCCAACCTAGGCGAAAGCAAGATTCTTCGAAGAGCGATCACGTCCTCTAGGGCATCATGGGCATCAAAGGTGGTTTGAAATAAATGTTCATAAACAGAACTCTCCCCAGGCTTTGGAAATTTACCTTCTGCGTTTTGGATGGAAGAGTGCTTGCTTTTGATGAGTGATTTCATCAGTGTCAGAGTGTCTGCAAACCGGATGGAACTGATGGAACTGATGGAACTGAGCTCCGCGATAAAATTTTCGCCACCGTTTCGAAGAAGTATTGGAATATCAAATGCGGCGTTGTGTCCAGCCAAGATTGTGCAAACAGGCTTTGTGGATCGTGTTGAAGCTAAATCTATTCTGGCCCTCAAAAAAGTTAAGAACTGCCTGAGTACTTGCGATAACTCAAAGGCTTCTACTAGTCAATTATCTTTGAAAAGTCGGCGGATTCCATTGACAGTTTTAACTGTAAGTTTGTTGACCTTTGACGCGTGAGAATCTATGTCTCTGGTTGGTAGAATATAGCATGAGAATTGTTTACCTGACCTATCCACGGCAGCGAGCTGACATACTTCTGCTTATTTTCCCGTTGAATTTGTCTCGATGAATTTGTCTTCAATCAGGGCTGATTGAAGGCTATCTCCTTGGAGGTCTTTGCCATAGGGAAGATCTCTGACAATAATGAGAAGGGTCTTTCTTCTATCTACACCATGTTTCTCTACAACCAGTGTGGTCAATAAATGCATGAGGCACAATGCTTTGAATTGCAGATTTCATGTTTGTAGCATCCCCCTTATTTTGTGCAATACAGTATGTAAAGGATTTGACAAGGTAATTTATGACTTTCTGTGACAACACTGAACTGTTGGGGAACTTACTTCGTTGGCTCAAGTTGTATAGGTGTGTTGTAAGGGATCTTTATATGTGAACTGTATCACTTCATTTTTCCACACCATAGGGTACCTTTTGCTCTAGGTGAGATTCAGTCATTGAATCATCATCCCGGTGTAAATTGAAAATTTGACATTTGATTTAGTTACCTTATTGAAAAGTTCAACTGCAGCTAAAGGCTCCATTGACTTTGAAGAGCCTGAATGATTTTTTCTACAGTCATGGTCATTTGGTTGTTTTCCTGCCTTTTTAGCTTCATCACAGGAGTGGCACATTTTATTTTTTGTTGTGTAGTCAAGGACCTTACCAGTTGAAAGGCCCATGACTGCAGCATGTCTAGTCTTAGAGTTGAAACCTCGCCCCCGTTTCTGCCACCCCATGTTGTAAGAACAGGCAATAGGTACCAAATTGTTCTGGTCAGGCTTGTTACCATTTTCAATTGCCTTCTCTCGTTCAAGGTTTAGGAATTGCTGGCAACTATTTTTTGCTACTAGCTCTATTGCCTTTCCAGCTTCCCTTTCCCGATTTTTAAAAGTTGATGAGTTCAGTGCAGGCACATTGAGGATTGAAAGTAAATTGTTTAAATGGGTGTTGCCCACTCCTGTGTGTAAACAGCCAAGGGCAGCACTCGTGTTCACATCAAAGGTCAGTGGACCGCGTGTACCAGATCTGTGCTCTTTTGATGATTTAATGGTGTTTCCCCCATTGCATTGGCTGCATATAACAGTAAACGTGCTTGCCAAGCCACCGTGCTGTTCTTCATTAACATTGCAAAGAGACAAAGGGCCTAGAAATATTGTAAAATACACTGTAAACTAACAGGGAAAAAAGACTCCACAATATTTGTTATGTTGGTTTATATGATAATGGAGTTAAAAATAGTGAGAATTTACCATAATGACAAAATAAGCATTCCTTCAGACCATCTGTAAGGGTTTCTAAGTCCACCAGTCTGGATCCTTGTGGCAGGTTCGCCTTCCTCTTAGCTTTATTCTGCTGATGGGAATCAGGGTTGGAGTCAACAGAACAGGTAGGCCGATAATTAGGACAAGCTTGACAGGAAAATCTTACCAAAAATTAAGACTTCCGAATAAACAAAAATGTACTGACCTCACGTGCTCGTGTCATTCGTTTTGCTGGGGGTTCGTTTTCCATGGACATGTTATCATACTGGAGCTTCCTTTTGGCATTCCACGTTTTGAACGCTCCGTGTAACCTTTTTATTTTTGTTTCTTTTCTGGTTTCGATCGCTTCCACTTTTCGAAAGCGACCCGATGCATTACGGATGTTGTGTAGGCGTTGTGTAAACTTCTGGTCTTTCACTGTCAATATTGTGCACAATATTGTGCACAATATCGACTCAAGAAGCTAGAGTCGCTCTCGGCTATCGCCTCGAGCGACTCTTACGCTTCTTTCGTGCTTAGCAACCTCCCGCGTGCATCCATAACTCAATAGTGTACGCTGTGGTGTTTACCATTTGTTAAGTAAAGTTACAATTTTCCTAATGAGATAAGAAATTAAAAAGCACTAACCAAATGAGATAGAATATTAAAAAGCACTAGGCTAATGAGATGGAAGATTAAAAGCCCGGGTAAAAAGGTAGGTTTTAAGATTACGCCAAAAAATAGAGGAGTGAAGGCCAGTGAAGATAAAAATTAGTTTAAGATTACAATGAGATAAAGGTTATTTAAAGTTGGCAGCAGTTTAACATTGGATTAAATGGTTGTAGGGTTTGTTTCTGCCATTGGATGGCTGACAGTAATCAACAAAGTTTTTTTCAAAATGTCAAAGTTCGCATGTCATTGAAAGGCGAGGTAAAAGAAATATTTCAAGAAATCTAGATTTGTCGTGATTAAAAATAAAATCACGACAAATTTACGTTTGTCTACGTATCACAGTTGCGCGGCTGAAAACTTGTGAAAACTAAAGTAATGACTGACGAACTATCCTCTACTTTCTCCTGAATTATTATTGTCTATGGCCAGTCTTATAACATGGTTGACCGGCACATTGACGCTGCAATAAAGCGTCTAAAGAAAGGCGGTTTGATCATGGGGATCTAGACGATGCGAAGCCCTCGCAACGGCAAGATTGGTTGTTGTGAGATAAGTCGGACTGCGCGCGAAATCGCGTACTGAGTGAGGAAAGGGACTGCACAGACCTGCCAAGTGGATCACAGGGCACCAGACAAGTCATGGATACCGGTCTTCATATAACAAACGACCTTTTGAATAAGGTGCCAGTCTATCACAGGCTACCTCGCAGCATTTCGTCACTCCGGGCTTCTCTGACAGTTCTCCGCTAGCCATTCAGTATACCCTGGGTGGAGAATAGCATTGGGAAGAAGCAATTTGGCAATTTGATATGCTTCTGCCATTGATTGCTTTAAAGCGACCGGCCAAAACAATGTTGCTTTCAACAACACGTGGGCAGTGGCGTTTTGTCGAAAAAAGGGTGATTAGAGCTCAGAGAAAAACGATTATTTATTGGGAACAATGGTTTCCATGAACGGCTCACATGAAACTTGCTTTCAAAATCTAACCTCAGAGCTAACTATGACGGTTATCACGCTCGTTCCCCTTCAGTTCCTACATTAGCAGAGCGTTCAGCACAGCTGTAATCAGCAAAAACGCGGTGACGGGCGAAATCATAGTAGATGTAGAGCTCAGGTTATCGCAGGATGTCAGCGCCTTCACATCTTTGCCATATACGTCTCCAAGGTAACCCATATAGCTCTGATCATCCGTCGCTATACCTTTGAGTGCTGTGGTTGCATCTTTAAAGATCAAATTTTTCCCGCCGTCATATTTCGTGGAGTTGAAGAGCTGGAAATCATTCCAGTTGGTCTGTTTCCTGCCGTACTTGTCACTCATGGCCGTTAATATTTTGATGATGTCTTCGATGTCAGAGTTTTCCTTCCTCGTAACCACTGCATGTGCAGGACTTGCGCCGAGATTGCATTCTTCTTGGTGTCCAATTTCTGAAAATGATTGAAAAAATTGTACATGATATTGACAAAAACTCTATCAAGTAGAATGCGTCCCCCAAACTCAATGCCTATAGACCTTTAAATAGCCAGCTAAGAAGAAGCGTTTCTTATGTTTCTTGATATTAATAGAAACAAAAGTGTGGATTTACTGATGTTGTGAGGGCCAAGAATTTGACCGCAAAGTAATGGTGATGGGAAAATGGGTTCGAAGTTAGAAGGAGGAAAGAAGGAGGAGTGACAAATGTCCGAGGTTCTTCGTTTCCATGGTAACCGTTACTTCGGAGTAGCAGTGTATCGTGCCTTACCTGGTGAACAAATTACTCTGAATTTTGGGATAATTAGCCCTAGAAATCTATTCATACTGGTTGCCCGAGCAGCGGAGGTGGACGACGCAGAGACATCTTAATTGAAGTCTAACAATTCAGGATGAAGCTATTTGCATGTATATAGGGGAGATCAAATGATTAGAACAGACTACCGGTTTCT
>NC_142521.1:16522500-16530000 GCF_964205215.1 Stylophora pistillata | reverse complement strand
CAACTCAAAGGAACGCAAAATACCCACCCCCACCCCTTGCCTCATCTTCTACGCCAGATGTTTATTAGAGTTTTACAGGTCGTGATTTTCGCAAAGTATACCTTTGAGGGATATACACACATCCAAATCTTTTCTCTCAGAGAAATCACTTTTGTGTACCAAAAACAATCCGTAAAATTTATAAGAAATAAAATCTCAGGGTTTATCATAATGCTATGTAATAAACAAGGTCTTGCTGGCGGAAGTTAGATTGATCGAGATTCGACTGCGACGAAAGAGAATTAAAATAGGAAAGCTTTGAGCACTTCTGTTTCAAAAATAGAACCTGTGCCCTTCTTCCGTTTCGAAAGCTCAGTTAAACCAGTGAAATTAGTGAAAAAGAAACAAAGTTTTTCTCTTTCCGGGTTTGCATATTAAATTACGCTGGTTTGCAGGAATATACCGCATCAACATCGGTTTGAAAAAGCACTAACTTTGGTGGTATGTGCGATTTCGAAGTTTCCACTGAAGCTTTGAAAACATTGCATAGAATTGCGAGAGAAGAGTTGCCCGTTTAGAAGTAACACAGCTTGAAAAAATAATTTCATTTCCGCCACAGAAACTGTCCCCCACTAACTGAGGCAGCTTCGATGTTGAAGGTTGAAACAGAATTTTTTCAACCTCTACCAAAACAGCACTAATGCAACAGCGTAGATTTATGTTGGAATAAGACACATCGAAAAATGGTTTACTTACCTGAAAGTGCACATTGGATAGTGCTCAAGAGCAACCAAACGAATAGAATCTTCTCCATTTTTGTTTAAACAGATGAAGCACTTTGACACCGCCTCGAACTGACTCATTGATCTGTAGGGCTAAAAATGTATAACCAAAAAATTAATGGAGGGTGAAATTTTACTTAGCAACAAAATGCATCTCAACCAATCAGATATCAGAGAAGGGAGTTTTACGATGTGTCTGGGCACGAATATTACCCTAATTTACCCTAATTTACCCTAATTTTTTGGCAAGACTTCTTTCCTTTAAAGTGCACCTAAACCCAAAAATTTTTTTTCGCTTAACGAAATAAGCTTATTACAAAATACGGAAAATCGGCCGCCATCTTGCCCCACGACCGAGTTTAAAGAGAAATGGCTCTAGCGGATAATGTGACGTCAAATCGAGAACACAAAAGTCTGCTTTTCACACATTTTCACTTGTTTGGGAAGGTTGTGGTCGATATTGTCCGAAATATGCCGACCAGGTGTGTTGTATGAGGAATGTATGAAGCGTGATACCCTCTTGCAAATTTCGCACGTTGCTACATCCTCCTACGACACACTTAGTCGGCATATTTTCGGACAAAATCGACTACAACCTTCCCAAACAAGCGAAAATGTGTGAAACGCAGACTTTCGTGTTCTCGATTTGACGTCACATTACCCGCTAGAGCCATTCCCCTTTAAACTCGGCCGTGGGGCAAGATGGTGGCCGATTTTCCGTATTTTGACTGGGCACAGACAATTGAGGATTTGAGCAAATAAAAAAATGTTTGCACAGAAATACTCCAAAAAATACGCTTATTTCGTTAAGCGAAAAAAAATTTTTGGGTTTATGTGCACTTTAAGAGTCTTCAAGTCGAAGCCTGTGTTTGCCTTTTTCACAATGGCAACAGCGTAGTATTACACATCGTACTCGCCATACTGCTCAGAGACAATGACCCTGAAGTCATTGAACTGCCTCGAACTGACTCATTGATCTGTAGGGCTAAAAATGTATAGCCAAAAAATTTAATGGAGGGTGAAATTTTACTTAGCAACAAAATGCATCTCAACCAATCAGATATCAGAGAAGGGAGTTTTACGATGTGTCTGGGCACGAATATTACCCTAATTTGCGTATTAATGCAAGACAAATTCGTCTCGAATTGTTCTCTTACATCCGGACCTGGGGCCCGTTTCTCGAAAGTCCCGGTAACTTAACGGGCCCGTAAAGCTGTTCTGTTTTCATTCAAGATGTGGATTTAAAAAGTTTTGAAAATGATACAACAAAACTATTAGCTAAAGAAACAAAAAGGACTGGTTTGGCTGCCCGAACCTGCTTTCTTATCCTTTAAATTTTGATTTTAAAACATGGCTTCGGGTCCGTTAAGTTACCGGGACTTTCGAGAAACGGGCCCCTGAGCTGTGCATAAATATCGATAACTATAATAAACTTCGAGTCGTATACTGTAATTAAAATTGATTTACTCTGATTTGTGCCTATTTACAGTACAACCTAACCTAGATGTCGATGTCGATGAAAGTCTTGTCTCGCTAAAAGCACTGATCAAGTTAATGTAGAGTAATTAGTTTAAAATGTCAATCGATTAGATCAAAGGTCCACTGCACAAACAAAACATTACATAATGAATCGCTAAAACACGTGCCATTTCACGTGGGTCCGCGTGTAACATATGCGAAGAATCTGACACTCCCCAAAGTTTAATCACGCCGTGAGAAACTTTCAACGTCCAGATTTATCAAAAGAATTATTTACAATAGACTATACAACGTTCATTTGTCGACGGCTGATCTCCCCTATCACAGCCGCAGTACGTCGGGGTCGCACAGCTTGATTTGCAACATCTGCAATAGACCGCGTGTCATCATTGTTTATACTTGACTTGACCTCGATTGGAATCAAATGTTGTTTGACCCTCCTCAAATAGGTCGGTCGCTTGTCGCTGTTTCCGACTTTGACGATCGCTGCACGAACCTTTCCATCCGCTCCAGGAATAAGTTCCTCGACTCTTGCAATCTTCCAGCGAATTCTACTCGTTGAATCATTTTTGAGCAACACAAGGTCTCCAACTAAGACTTCTTGAGCGACATTTCCTTTGTTTCTCGCATTTGACTGTTCGCGCAAACTAGTGAGATATTCCTTTCTCCACTGTGTTGTAACTTGCTGTAGTAAATTCTTATGATGGCGAGCTCTTCATGTCAATGACTGGTGAGTACTGATTATTTCGTGATGCGCGCTGTTTGGTGTTAATGTGACACGCCGCCCATATACAAGATCTGAAGGAGTCAACGGATAAGAGATTGAATTTGTGTCGTCGTAAACGTGGGTAATCGGCCTTGCATTGATCAGTGACTCGATTTCCACAATTAAAGTTCGCAATTGTTCAAAATTCAGAGTTGCCCGTCCGAGTACTTTCTTTAGAGGCGTCTTGACACTTCTGACTAAACGCTCCCAGAACCCCCTCCCCACCAGGGAGCCCTTTCGATTATGAAGTTCCAGGAGATTCTTTGATTCACAAAGTAACGCAACACTTCGTTGGATCTTCTGATCCTTCTGACTTCTTTGCTTGAAGACTTGAAAGTCTTCGCGTTGTCTGACGTAATAGTCGCAGGAAGTCCTCGTCGACTAGCAAATCGTCTAAAAGCCAACTGAAATTCTTGTACGTCGAGACTTCTGAATAGCTCTAAATGTGCAGTAAATGGTTTGAACCCGGGAGTAACATGTGAAGGTGTAGTCTAATCGTCCGGGTGAGTGTAGTCCTGAGAAGGACTGTTGTCGGTGGCAGTGACTGACGTTTCCACAACCTGTGCGGATGTCATCATCAGAGTCAAGATGGCTCTGGTCGAAGCACATGTAAACAAACACACGTAAACTCTGCTCGATCCATTCGCGTATTCGTTGACAACATTTAGTGGTCCCGCAAAATCTAATCCTACATGCGTGAAGAGTGGATCTTCAGACACTTGTTCACTCGGAAGATCAGGAGTTGACTGAGACTTGTACGACTTTCCATCGATTCGCAAACAAATCACGCATTTCTTGGTCACTCGTTTTACTGCTTCACGACCCCTCACAATCCAAAATCGCTCTCTTATCGTAGTAAGAGTGTCTCTTAATCCGCATTGTTTCACAGATGCATGTACCTTCTTGATAACCAATGGAACAAATTCGTGCTTAGATGGCAAAAGGATTGGATTTTTCGCGCTCCCCAGTAATTCGGCTTTGTTTATTCGACCCTTGCATTTAACGATACCATTTTCTAGAAATAATCCAAATTAAGAGACGTAAGTCGACGGTACACATTTGTTTTGCCTATGATCACGTAGAAACTTGATTTCTTCGTCAAATGATGAGGCTTGCACTGCCTTAATCCAAAGTTCCTCGGCATTCGTTAACTCTAGGACAGTAATAATTTCATTTCCACTACCAGAATTTGACTTGGTTCGCACTGTTACTCAGCTTGTTTACAAATTTAACGACGAGGGCGGTTACGCGAAGCAATTTCGTCAGATCGCTAAATCGCGTGATGTCAATTACATTGTCAACCTTTGGGTTAGTCAGTTCGTTCGCTGCACTATTCACCAAGGAATGAGTGACATTAACTGCATTCTTTGCAGTTTCCTTAAGCGCTTCTTCATCTCCAAAATGGGTCGACTCGTTCTTTGGCCACTCTGGCTCCAGCTGGTATAGAAATTCCGGTCCGTTCCACCAGATTGCATTGATCGTAAGGTCCTTAGCACTTGTGCCCCTTGACGGCAAGTCCGCTGGGTTTTGTTTTCTCGGACAATGACGCCATTCGTTCTCTGAAGTTAACCTGTGAATTTCGTCCACTCGATGCTGCACGTATTGTTTCCAGGGTTTTTCATTTTTGATCCAACATAAGGCTGTCGTCGAATCTGTCCAGTAAACGGTCTTGACATTACCTTCGTTCAAATCAAGGCTGTTAACGAGTCGGGCGAGAATGAGAGCGCCTAACAATTCCAGACGTGGAATTGTCTGTCTCTTTAGCGGCGCCACTCTTGTTTTCGAGGCAACTAGACGAACATCGACTTTTCCCTCTTCATACAGTGATCGGATGTAAACAACTCCTGCGTAAGCACGATTGGAGGCGTCGCTAAATCCATGAAGCTCGAATTCCACAGGCCTTGATCGGAAATAACAACGGGGTATTTTCACATCGTTCAAACACTTCAATTCGTTCAGAAATGAATTCCAGGTTCCAATAAAAAGGTTTGGCAAGTTGCTGTCCCAGTCAATCTTGTCGAGACAGAGTTCCTGGAATAGAATTTTCATTTCCACAGTGCACGGAGTGAGAAATCCCATCGGGTCAAATACCATTGCTGACAACTTCAACACAGAGCGCTTGGTCGCCGGAAGTGACATTCCATAATCGCACAATTCAGTTAAGTTGAAGAAAAAGTTGTCTTCGATAGTGTCCCAGTTCATTCCAAGAACCTTAACCACTGTGTCGTTCTTCATTTCATAATTTCTGGGGGTGATTGACGATTTAGCGTAAGACTCATCATCTTCTGCAGTAGCTGGGTCAAATGACGCCCTTTGTTCTTGCGAACTCTCGCATGCTTGAATCGACTTCAACAGTGTTTGAGAATTCGAGTTCCATTTTCTCAGGTTGAAACCACCGCTAGCCATAATTTTCTTCGATTTCTGATAAACAACGAAACCGTTCTCGTCGTTCTCTTCTCCAGTTAAAAGATCGTCCACGTGCAGAGACTTGTTTAACAGCTTGCACATATTTCGGGTTCACTTTGTTTGTAGAGATTTAGATGATGCGCGATGGTTTCGCCCAGGATAGAGGGGAATGGTCTCAGACCAAAAACTAAGCGATTAAATAGATATTCATTGATTTCTGGCTTCTTGGCAAATGGATCCTTGAACCACAGAAAGCGTAGCATGTCTCGGTCTTCCGATTTGATTCCGACCATCAAGAACGCCTTCTCGATGTCCGTTAGGGCGACGAAGTTCCAGCGAAATCTGGTTAGCATTTTAAAGATGTGAGGAATGTAGTTTTCTCCCACTTCCAAACAGTCATTAAGAGAGCGTTCGTTCTTACAATTCTTCGCAGAGCCATCGTACACGATTCTAACCTTTGTCGTTTCACGGTCTCTCCGCACGACTGCGTGATGTGGTGAGTAGTGAATTCGTCTCGTGCTAAGTTTATCTTCCTCTAGCGTTTGATCTTCGGTCTCAGGTACAATCTCGACAATCCCTTTCTTTCTTTGCTCTTGGATGATGTTGTCGTATTCATTCAGCAAATTCGGCTCACTCTTCAACTTCGAATGCAACGATCGTAATCTCCTAGCACACATTGCATAATTGTTAGACTGTGGAAAACAGTCACCCTTCCAGGGCAGGTCAACTTCATAATAACTACTATTGAACGTAATTTCTCCCTTTCGTTTGACTAATTCGCCTTCGCGGTCGGTGTCTACAATTCCTAGACTCTCAACGTCCCAGAATCTTTTCAGTATGTTCGTGATCTCGTCAACTTCATTCGTTTCGCTTAACAATGGTTTACCAGAGATGATAAGATTCGAGACGACATTGGAAATTTCATGGACATGTTGCTCTTCGGTAGGGCCTGACAGAAGCCCACCAAACTTGCTGCTGATGGCTGTGGGACCAAATTCACCGCGGATTGATTCTCCAGTGACAATGTCCCAGTAATAATCTGAGCCAATGAGAATGTCAATGGAGTCTAGGTCGAACTCAGAACGGTCTGCTAGATCTAAATCTATCAAATGTGGGTATTTCGTGACGTCTATTCTCTTAGGAAGTGGCGAACAAATGACTGGAAAATTAAGCGCTGAAATCTCCACGTACTCATCTTTATTGCTTCTTAGTGGCAAAGTAACAACTTGACATTTTTGTTTACGATAAGCGTTTTCACCAAAAGTGTTAAGGTGAAGGGTCTCAGTGGACGTTGCTGTTAAACCCAGCTTCGCTTTGATGTGGTCGGTGACGTATGAACGTTGGCTGCCATTGTCGAACAAAATTCGTACGGGAATGGACTTGGATCGGTCTTCGTTTGTTGCTATCGCGGTAGCAGTTTGTAACAAAATACTCCCCTTAATTCTCGACGTCGCAGTTGTAAAATGAGTTGTTGAGGCTCCTGTATTAGCCGTATTGATTCTCGTTGCGTTGTTTGTGACTTGGGTCTCCGGTTTGCTTTGAGACGGTTTTTCGAGAGGTGGGGAATGAGAATTCAGTGATTCACCCGGTGATTTTACTTGACAGATCGATTGATGATGTCTACGCTTGCAATTTCTACAACTCTTGTCGCACTGATCAATTAAATGTCCCTTCGTCAAACACATAAAACATCTTTTATCGCGCCTAAGAATGTCTTTCCTGGCGTTGATATCTGTTACTTTGTTGCAAGATGCTGAGAAATGTCTTTCAGTGCAGTAAACGCATTTTGGGACATTCGACTCTGTGTTTGAAGTGGCACCAAAAAATGTTTCAGCTGTCGGTAGTGGGGTTTTTGAGGACGATGGACGCTTAACTTGCTCAGTCGCGGCTTTTATCTTCTCGCTCATCTCCCTTGCATCAATTTCGCTTTGAATAAGATCGAGCAAGGAGTCGATCTCCCAAACGTCTTGAGACGTATTTCTTGCCACTTGTATTCGTATTTCGTCCGGAAGTTTGGCCATAATGATGGGAATGCGCAAACTACCATACTGTTCGGACTTGACTCCCAAAGCTTCAAGTCCTCTGATG